>NW_027094381.1:0-110753 GCF_029207755.1 Chamaea fasciata
GGTGCCGGGAAGAGGGAGTTGGGCACAAAGGATGGCCTGTTTCCAGGGGTAAGTAAAGTCAGCTGCCCAGGTGCCTGATGTCAGTTTGTAGGCGGCCTTTGGCCCTCCAAGTGAAGCCACGTTTCCTGCTTGTGGCAGCTTGCATCTGGAAGAACTCCGGTTCCGTTCGGGATTGTAGGTGGCCGAGGCCAAATTCCCGGCAGAGGGAGTTGGGCACAAAGGATGGCCTGTTTCCAGGGGTAAGTAAAGTCAGCTGCCCAGGTGCCTGATGTCAGTTTGTAGGAGGCCTTTGGCCCTCCAAGTGAAGCCAGGCTTCCTGCTTGTGGCAGCTTGCATCTGGAAGAACTCCTGTTCCGTTCGGGATTGTAGGTGGCCGAGGCCAGGTGCCCGGCAGAGGGAGTTGGGCACACTGGATGACCTGTTTCCAGGGGTAAGTAAAGTCACCTGCCCAGGTGCCTGATGTCAGTTTGTAGGAGGCCTTTGGCCCTCCAAGGAAAGCTAGTCTTCCTGTTAAAGGCAGCTTGCATCTGGAAGAAATCCTGTTCCGTTCGGGATTGTAGGTGGCCGAGGCCAGGTGCCCGGCAGAGGGAGTTGGGCACAAAGGATGGGCTGTTTCCAGGGGTTAGTAAAGTCAGCTGCCCAGGTGCCTTGAATCAGTTTGTAGCAGGCCTTTGGCCCTCCATGGGAAGCCAGGCTTCCAGCTTGTGGCAGCTTGCATCTTGAAGAAATCCTGTTCCGTTTTGGATTGTATGTGGCCGAGGCCTGGTGCCCGGCAGAGGGAGTTGGGCACAAATGATGGCCTGTTTCCAGGGGTAAGTAAAGTCAGCTGCCCAGGTGCCTGATGTCAGTTTGTAGGAGGCCTTTGGCCCTTCAAGGGAAACTAGTCTTCCAGTTTGTGGCAGCTTGCATCTGGAAGAAATCCTGTTCCATTCGGGATTGTAGGTGGCCGAGGCCAGGTGCCCGGCAGAGGGAGTTGGGCACAAAGGATGGCCTGTTTCCAGGGGTAAGTAAAGTCAGCTACCCAGGTGCCTGATGTCAGTTTGTAGGAGGCCTTTGGCCCTCCAAGAGCTGCCAGTCTTCCAGCTTGTGGTAGCTTGCGTCTTGAAGAAATCCTGTTCCGTTTGGGATCGTAGGTGGCCGAGGCCTGGTGCCCGGCAGAGGGAGTTGGGAACAAAGGATGGCCTGTTTCCAGGGGTAAGTAAAGTCAGCTGCCCAGGTGCCTGATGTCAGTTTGTAGGAGGCCTTTGGCCCTCCAAGGCAAGCAAGTCTTCCAGATTGTGGCAGCTTGCATCGCGAAGAAATCCTGTTCCGTTCGGGATTGTAGGTGTCCGAGGCCAGGTGCCCGGCAGAAAGAGTTGGGCACAAATGATGGCCTGTTTCCAGGGGTAAGTAAAGTCAGCTGCCCAGGTGCCTGATGTCAGTTTGTAGGAGGCCTTTGGCCCTCCAAGGGAAGCCAGTCTTCCAGTTTGTGGAAGCTTGCATCTGTAAGAAATCCTGTCCATTCGGGATTATAGGTGGCCGAGGCCTGGTGCCCGACAGAGGGAGTTGGGCACAAAGATGGCCTGTTTCCAGGGCTAAGTAAGGTCAGCTGCCCAGGTGCCTGATGTCAGTTTGTAGGAGGCCTTTGGCCCTCCAAGGGAAGCTAGTCTTCCAGTTTGTGGCAGCTTGCATCTGGAAGAAATGCTGTTCTGCTCATGATTGTAGGTGGCCGAGGCCAGGTGCCCGGCAGAGGGAGTTGGGCACAAATGATGGCCTGTTTCCAGGGGTAAGTAAAGTCAGCTGCCCAGGTGCCTGATGTCAGTCTGTAGGAGGCCTTTGGCCCTCCATGGGAAGGTAGTCTTCCAGTTTGTGGCACTTTGCATCTGGAAGAAATCCTTTTTCGTTCGGGATTGTAGGTGGCCGACGCCTGGTGCCCGGCAGAGGGAGTTGGGCACAAAGGATGGCCTGTTTTCAGAGGTAAGTAAAGTCAGCTGCCCAGGTGCCTGATGTCAGTATGTAGGAGGCCTTTGGCCCTCCATGGGAAGGTAGTCTTCCAGTTTTTGGCACTTTGCATCTGGAAGAAATCCTTTTTCGTTCGGGATTGTAGGTGGCCGACGCCTGGTGCCCGGCAGAGGGAGTTGGGCACAAAGGATGGCCTGTTTTCAGGGGTAAGTAAAGTCAGCTGCCCAGGTGCCTGATGTCAGTTTGTAGGAGGCCTTTGGCCCTCCAAGGCAAACAAGTCTTCCAGTTTGTGGCAGCTTGCATCTGGAAGAAATCCTGTTCCATTCGGGATTTTAGGTGGCTGAGGCCAGGTGCCCGGCAGAGGGAGTTGGGCACAAATGATGGCCTCTTTCCAGGGGTTAGTAAAGTCAGCTGCCCAGGTGCCTGATGTCAGTTTGTAGGAGGCCTTTGGCCCTCCAAGGGAAGCTAGTCTTCCAGTTTGTGGCAGCTTGCATCTGGAAGAAATGCTGTTCTGCTCGGGATTGTAGGTGGTCGAGGCCACGTGCCTGGCAGAGGGAGTTGGGCACAAATGATGGCTTGTTTCCAGGGGTAAGTAAAGTCAGCTGCCCAGGTGCCTGATGACAGTTTGTAGGAGGCCTTTGGCCCTCCAAGGGAAGCAAGTCTTCCAGATTGTGGCAGCTTGCATCGCGAAGAAATCCTGTTCCGTTCGGGATTGTAGGTGTCCGAGGCCAAATGCCCGGCAGAAAGAGTTGGGCACAAAGGATGGCCTGTTTCCAGGGGTAAGTAAAGTCAGCTGCCCAGGTGCCTGATGTCAGTTTGTAGGAGGCCTTTGGCCGTCCAAGGGAAGCCAGTCTTCCAGTTTGTGGCAGCTTGCATCTGTAAGAAATCCTGTCCATTCGGGATTATAGGTGGCCGAGGCCTGGTGCCCGACAGAGGGAGTTGGGCACAAAGATGGCCTGTTTCCAAGGGTAAGTAAAGTCAGCTGCCCAGGTGCCTGATGTCAGTTTGTAGGAGGCCTTTGGCCCTCCAAGGGAAGCTAGTCTTCCAGTTTGTGGCAGCTTGCATCTGGAAGAAATGCTGTTCTGCTCATGATTGTAGGTGGCCGAGGCCAGGTGCCCGGCAGAGGGAGTTGGGCACAAATGATGGCCTGTTTCCAGGGGTAAGTAAAGTCAGCTGCCCAGGTGCCTGATGTCAGTCTGTAGGAGGCCTTTGGCCCTCCATGGGAAGGTAGTCTTCCAGTTTGTGGCACTTTGCATCTGGAAGAAATCCTTTTTCGTTCGGGATTGTAGGTGGCCGACGCCTGGTGCCCGGCAGAGGGAGTTGGGCACAAAGGATGGCCTGTTTTCAGAGGTAAGTAAAGTCAGCTGCCCAGGTGCCTGATGTCAGTTTGTAGGAGGCCTTTGGCCCTCCAAGGCAAACAAGTCTTCCAGTTTGCGGAAGCTTGCATCTGTAAGAAATCCTGTCCATTCGGGATTATAGGTGGCCGAGGCCTGGTGCCCGACAGAGGGAGTTGGGCACAAAGATGGCCTGTTTCCAGGGCTAAGTAAGGTCAGCTGCCCAGGTGCCTGATGTCAGTTTGTAGGAGGCCTTTGGCCCTCCAAGGGAAGCTAGTCTTCCAGTTTGTGGCAGCTTGCATCTGGAAGAAATGCTGTTCTGCTCATGATTGTAGGTGGCCGAGGCCAGGTGCCCGGCAGAGGGAGTTGGGCACAAATGATGGCCTGTTTCCAGGGGTAAGTAAAGTCAGCTGCCCAGGTGCCTGATGTCAGTCTGTAGGAGGCCTTTGGCCCTCCATGGGAAGGTAGTCTTCCAGTTTGTGGCACTTTGCATCTGGAAGAAATCCTTTTTCGTTCGGGATTGTAGGTGGCCGACGCCTGGTGCCCGGCAGAGGGAGTTGGGCACAAAGGATGGCCTGTTTTCAGAGGTAAGTAAAGTCAGCTGCCCAGGTGCCTGATGTCAGTATGTAGGAGGCCTTTGGCCCTCCATGGGAAGGTAGTCTACCAGTTTGTGGCACTTTGCATCTGGAAGAAATCCTTTTTCGTTCGGGATTGTAGGTGGCCGACGCCTGGTGCCCGGCAGAGGGAGTTGGGCACAAAGGATGGCCTGTTTTCAGAGGTAAGTAAAGTCAGCTGCCCAGGTGCCTGATGTCAGTTTGTAGGAGGCCTTTGGCCCTCCAAGGAAAACAAGTCTTCCAGTTTGTGGCAGCTTGCATCTGGAAGAAATCCTGTTCCATTCGGGATTTTAGGTGGCTGAGGCCAGGTGCCCGGCAGAGGGAGTTGGGCACAAATGATGGCCTGTTTCCAGGGCTAAGTAAGGTCAGCTGCCCAGGTGCCTGATGTCAGTTTGTAGGAGGCCTTTGGCCCTGCAAGGGAAGCTAGTCTTCCAGTTTGTGGCAGCTTGCATCTGGAAGAAATCCTGTTCCGTTCGGGATTGTAGGTGGCCGAGGCCAGGTGCCCGGCAGAGGGAGTTGGGCACAAAGGATGGCCTGTTTCCAGGGGTAAGTAAAGTCAGCTGCCAAGGTGCCTGATGTCAGTTTGTAGGAGGCCTTTGGCCCTCCAAGGGAAGCAAGTTTTCCAGTTTGTGGCAGCTTGCATCTGGAAGAAATCCTGTTCCGTTCGGGATTGTAGGTGGCCGAGGCCAGGTGCCCGGCAGAGGGAGTTGGGCACAAATGATGGCCTGTTTCCAGGGGTTAGTAAAGTCATCTGCCCAGGTGCCTGATGTCAGTTTGTAGCAGGCCTTTGGCCCTCCATGGGAAGCCTGGCTTCCAGCTTGTGGCAGCTTGCATCTGGAAGAAATGCTGATCCGTTCGGGATTGTAGGTGGCCGAGGCCAGGTGCCCGGCAGAGGGAGTTGGGAACAAAGGATGGCCTGTTTCCAGGGGTAAGTAATATCAGCTGCCCAGGTGCCTGGTGTCAGATTGTAGGAGGCCTTTGGCCCTCCAAGGGAAGCAAGTCTTCCAGATTGTGGCAGCTTGCATCGCGAAGAAATCCTGTTCCGTTCGGGATTGTAGGTGTCCGAGGCCAAATGCCCGGCAGAAAGAGTTGGGCACAAAGGATGGCCTGTTTCCACGGGTAAGTAAAGTCAGCTGCCCAGGTGCCTGATGTCAGTTTGTAGGAGGCCTTTGGCCGTCCAAGGGAAGCCAGTCTTCCAGTTTGTGGCAGCTTGCATCTGGAAGAAATGCTGTTCTGCTCATGATTGTAGGTGGCCGAGGCCAGGTGCCCGGCAGAGGGAGTTGGGCACAAATGATGGCCTGTTTCCAGGGCTAAGTAAGGTCAGCTGCCCAGGTGCCTGATGTCAGTTTGTAGGAGGCCTTTGGCCCTGCAAGGGAAGCTAGTCTTCCAGTTTGTGGCAGCTTGCATCTGGAAGAAATCCTGTTCCGTTCGGGATTGTAGGTGGCCGAGGCCAGGTGCCCGGCAGAGGGAGTTGGGCACAAAGGATGGCCTGTTTCCAGGGGTAAGTAAAGTTAGCTGCCCAGGTGCCTTGAATCAGTTTGTAGGAGGCCTTTGGCCCTCCAAGGGAAGCTAGTCTTCCAGTTTGTGGTAGCTTGCATCTTGAAGAAATGCTGTTCTGCTCATGATTGTAGGTGGCCGAGGCCAGGTGCCCGGCAGAGGGAGTTGGGCACAAATGATGATGATGACCTGTTTCCAGAGGTAAGTAAAGTCAGCTGCCCAGGTGCCTGATGTCAGTTTGTAGTAGGCATTTGGCTTTTCAAGGGAAACTAGTCTTCCAGTTTGTGGCAGCTTGCATCGCGAAGAAATCCTGTTCCGTTCGGGATTGTAGGTGGCCGAGGCCACGTGCCCGGCAGAGGGAGTTGGGCACAAAGGATGGCCTGTTTCCAGGGGTAAGTAAAGTCAGCTGCCCAGGTGCCTGATGTCAGTTTGTAGGAGGCCTTTGGCCCTCCAAGGGAAGCCAGGCTTCCAGCTTGTGGCAGCTTGCATCTGGAAGAAATCCTGTTCCGTTCGGGATTGTAGGTGGCCGGAGCCGGGTGCCCTGCTGAGGAAGTAGAGAACAAATGATGGCCTGTTTCCAGGGGTAAGTAAAGTCAGCTGCCCAGGTGCCTGATGTCAGTTTGCAGGATGCTAATGTTCCTCCATGGGAAGCCAGGCTGCCAGCTTGTGGCTGCTTGCATCTGGAAATAATCCTGTTCCGTTCGGGATTGTAGGTGGCCGAGGACAGGTGCCCGGCAGAGGGAGTTGGGCAAAAATGATGGTCTGTTTCCAAAGGTTAGTAAAGTCAGCTGCCCAGGTGCCTTGAATCAGTTTGTAGCAGGCCTTTGGCCCTCCATGGGAAGCCAGGCTTCCAGCTTGTGGCAGCTTGCATCTTGAAGAAATCCTGTTCCGTTTTGGATTGTATGTGGCCGAGGCCTGGTGCCCGGCAGAGGGAGTTGGGCACAAATGATGGCCTGTTTCCAGGGGTAAGTAAAGTCAGCTGCCCAGGTGCCTGATGTCAGTTTGTAGGAGGCCTTTGGCCCTTCAAGGGAAACTAGTCTTCCAGTTTGTGGCAGCTTGCATCTGGAAGAAATCCTGTTCCATTCGGGATTGTAGGTGGCCGAGGCCAGGTGCCCGGCAGAGGGAGTTGGGCACAAAGGATGGCCTGTTTCCAGGGGTAAGTAAAGTCAGCTACCCAGGTGCCTGATGTCAGTTTGTAGGAGGCCTTTGGCCCTCCAAGAGCTGCCAGTCTTCCAGCTTGTGGTAGCTTGCGTCTTGAAGAAATCCTGTTCCGTTTGGGATCGTAGGTGGCCGAGGCCTGGTGCCCGGCAGAGGGAGTTGGGAACAAAGGATGGCCTGTTTCCAGGGGTAAGTAAAGTCAGCTGCCCAGGTGCCTGATGTCAGTTTGTAGGAGGCCTTTGGCCCTCCAAGGCAAGCAAGTCTTCCAGATTGTGGCAGCTTGCATCGCGAAGAAATCCTGTTCCGTTCGGGATTGTAGGTGTCCGAGGCCAGGTGCCCGGCAGAAAGAGTTGGGCACAAATGATGGCCTGTTTCCAGGGGTAAGTAAAGTCAGCTGCCCAGGTGCCTGATGTCAGTTTGTAGGAGGCCTTTGGCCCTCCAAGGGAAGCCAGTCTTCCAGTTTGTGGAAGCTTGCATCTGTAAGAAATCCTGTCCATTCGGGATTATAGGTGGCCGAGGCCTGGTGCCCGACAGAGGGAGTTGGGCACAAAGATGGCCTGTTTCCAGGGCTAAGTAAGGTCAGCTGCCCAGGTGCCTGATGTCAGTTTGTAGGAGGCCTTTGGCCCTCCAAGGGAAGCTAGTCTTCCAGTTTGTGGCAGCTTGCATCTGGAAGAAATGCTGTTCTGCTCATGATTGTAGGTGGCCGAGGCCAGGTGCCCGGCAGAGGGAGTTGGGCACAAATGATGGCCTGTTTCCAGGGGTAAGTAAAGTCAGCTGCCCAGGTGCCTGATGTCAGTCTGTAGGAGGCCTTTGGCCCTCCATGGGAAGGTAGTCTTCCAGTTTGTGGCACTTTGCATCTGGAAGAAATCCTTTTTCGTTCGGGATTGTAGGTGGCCGACGCCTGGTGCCCGGCAGAGGGAGTTGGGCACAAAGGATGGCCTGTTTTCAGGGGTAAGTAAAGTCAGCTGCCCAGGTGCCTGATGTCAGTTTGTAGGAGGCCTTTGGCCCTCCAAGGCAAACAAGTCTTCCAGTTTGTGGCAGCTTGCATCTGGAAGAAATCCTGTTCCATTCGGGATTTTAGGTGGCTGAGGCCAGGTGCCCGGCAGAGGGAGTTGGGCACAAATGATGGCCTCTTTCCAGGGGTTAGTAAAGTCAGCTGCCCAGGTGCCTGATGTCAGTTTGTAGGAGGCCTTTGGCCCTCCAAGGGAAGCTAGTCTTCCAGTTTGTGGCAGCTTGCATCTGGAAGAAATGCTGTTCTGCTCGGGATTGTAGGTGGTCGAGGCCACGTGCCTGGCAGAGGGAGTTGGGCACAAATGATGGCTTGTTTCCAGGGGTAAGTAAAGTCAGCTGCCCAGGTGCCTGACGTCAGTTTGTAGGAGGCCTTTGGCCCTCCAAGGGAAGCAAGTCTTCCAGATTGTGGCAGCTTGCATCGCGAAGAAATCCTGTTCCGTTCGGGATTGTAGGTGTCCGAGGCCAAATGCCCGGCAGAAAGAGTTGGGCACAAAGGATGGCCTGTTTCCAGGGGTAAGTAAAGTCAGCTGCCCAGGTGCCTGATGTCAGTTTGTAGGAGGCCTTTGGCCGTCCAAGGGAAGCCAGTCTTCCAGTTTGTGGCAGCTTGCATCTGTAAGAAATCCTGTCCATTCGGGATTATAGGTGGCCGAGGCCTGGTGCCCGACAGAGGGAGTTGGGCACAAAGATGGCCTGTTTCCAAGGGTAAGTAAAGTCAGCTGCCCAGGTGCCTGATGTCAGTTTGTAGGAGGCCTTTGGCCCTCCAAGGGAAGCTAGTCTTCCAGTTTGTGGCAGCTTGCATCTGGAAGAAATGCTGTTCTGCTCATGATTGTAGGTGGCCGAGGCCAGGTGCCCGGCAGAGGGAGTTGGGCACAAATGATGGCCTGTTTCCAGGGGTAAGTAAAGTCAGCTGCCCAGGTGCCTGATGTCAGTCTGTAGGAGGCCTTTGGCCCTCCATGGGAAGGTAGTCTTCCAGTTTGTGGCACTTTGCATCTGGAAGAAATCCTTTTTCGTTCGGGATTGTAGGTGGCCGACGCCTGGTGCCCGGCAGAGGGAGTTGGGCACAAAGGATGGCCTGTTTTCAGAGGTAAGTAAAGTCAGCTGCCCAGGTGCCTGATGTCAGTTTGTAGGAGGCCTTTGGCCCTCCAAGGCAAACAAGTCTTCCAGTTTGCGGAAGCTTGCATCTGTAAGAAATCCTGTCCATTCGTGATTATAGGTGGCCGAGGCCTGGTGCCCGACAGAGGGAGTTGGGCACAAAGATGGCCTGTTTCCAGGGCTAAGTAAGGTCAGCTGCCCAGGTGCCTGATGTCAGTTTGTAGGAGGCCTTTGGCCCTCCAAGGGAAGCTAGTCTTCCAGTTTGTGGCAGCTTGCATCTGGAAGAAATGCTGTTCTGCTCATGATTGTAGGTGGCCGAGGCCAGGTGCCCGGCAGAGGGAGTTGGGCACAAATGATGGCCTGTTTCCAGGGGTAAGTAAAGTCAGCTGCCCAGGTGCCTGATGTCAGTCTGTAGGAGGCCTTTGGCCCTCCATGGGAAGGTAGTCTTCCAGTTTGTGGCACTTTGCATCTGGAAGAAATCCTTTTTCGTTCGGGATTGTAGGTGGCCGACGCCTGGTGCCCGGCAGAGGGAGTTGGGCACAAAGGATGGCCTGTTTTCAGAGGTAAGTAAAGTCAGCTGCCCAGGTGCCTGATGTCAGTATGTAGGAGGCCTTTGGCCCTCCATGGGAAGGTAGTCTACCAGTTTGTGGCACTTTGCATCTGGAAGAAATCCTTTTTCGTTCGGGATTGTAGGTGGCCGACGCCTGGTGCCCGGCAGAGGGAGTTGGGCACAAAGGATGGCCTGTTTTCAGAGGTAAGTAAAGTCAGCTGCCCAGGTGCCTGATGTCAGTTTGTAGGAGGCCTTTGGCCCTCCAAGGAAAACAAGTCTTCCAGTTTGTGGCAGCTTGCATCTGGAAGAAATCCTGTTCCATTCGGGATTTTAGGTGGCTGAGGCCAGGTGCCCGGCAGAGGGAGTTGGGCACAAATGATGGCCTGTTTCCAGGGCTAAGTAAGGTCAGCTGCCCAGGTGCCTGATGTCAGTTTGTAGGAGGCCTTTGGCCCTGCAAGGGAAGCTAGTCTTCCAGTTTGTGGCAGCTTGCATCTGGAAGAAATCCTGTTCCGTTCGGGATTGTAGGTGGCCGAGGCCAGGTGCCCGGCAGAGGGAGTTGGGCACAAAGGATGGCCTGTTTCCAGGGGTAAGTAAAGTCAGCTGCCAAGGTGCCTGATGTCAGTTTGTAGGAGGCCTTTGGCCCTCCAAGGGAAGCAAGTTTTCCAGTTTGTGGCAGCTTGCATCTGGAAGAAATCCTGTTCCGTTCGGGATTGTAGGTGGCCGAGGCCAGGTGCCCGGCAGAGGGAGTTGGGCACAAATGATGGCCTGTTTCCAGGGGTTAGTAAAGTCATCTGCCCAGGTGCCTGATGTCAGTTTGTAGCAGGCCTTTGGCCCTCCATGGGAAGCCTGGCTTCCAGCTTGTGGCAGCTTGCATCTGGAAGAAATGCTGATCCGTTCGGGATTGTAGGTGGCCGAGGCCAGGTGCCCGGCAGAGGGAGTTGGGAACAAAGGATGGCCTGTTTCCAGGGGTAAGTAATATCAGCTGCCCAGGTGCCTGGTGTCAGATTGTAGGAGGCCTTTGGCCCTCCAAGGGAAGCAAGTCTTCCAGATTGTGGCAGCTTGCATCGCGAAGAAATCCTGTTCCGTTCGGGATTGTAGGTGTCCGAGGCCAAATGCCCGGCAGAAAGAGTTGGGCACAAAGGATGGCCTGTTTCCACGGGTAAGTAAAGTCAGCTGCCCAGGTGCCTGATGTCAGTTTGTAGGAGGCCTTTGGCCGTCCAAGGGAAGCCAGTCTTCCAGTTTGTGGCAGCTTGCATCTGTAAGAAATCCTGTCCATTCGGGATTATAGGTGTCCGAGGCCTGATGCCCGACAGAGGGAGTTGGGCACAAAGATGGCCTGTTTCCAGGGGTAAGTAAAGTCAGCTGCCCAGGTGCCTGATGTCAGTTTGTAGGAGGCCTTTGGCCCTCCAAGGGAAGCTAGTCTTCCAGTTTGTGGCAGCTTGCATCTGGAAGAAATGCTGTTCTGCTCATGATTGTAGGTGGCCGAGGCCAGGTGCCCGGCAGAGGGAGTTGGGAACAAAGGATGGCCTGTTTCCAGGGCTAAGTAAGGTCAGCTGCCCAGGTGCCTGATGTCAGTTTGTAGGAGGCCTTTGGCCCTGCAAGGGAAGCTAGTCTTCCAGTTTGTGGCAGCTTGCATCTGGAAGAAATCCTGTTCCGTTCGGGATTGTAGGTGGCCGAGGCCAGGTGCCCGGCAGAGGGAGTTGGGCACAAAGGATGGCCTGTTTCCAGGGGTAAGTAAAGTTAGCTGCCCAGGTGCCTTGAATCAGTTTGTAGGAGGCCTTTGGCCCTCCAAGGGAAGCTAGTCTTCCAGTTTGTGGTAGCTTGCATCTTGAAGAAATGCTGTTCTGCTCATGATTGTAGGTGGCCGAGGCCAGGTGCCCGGCAGAGGGAGTTGGGCACAAATGATGATGATGACCTGTTTCCAGAGGTAAGTAAAGTCAGCTGCCCAGGTGCCTGATGTCAGTTTGTAGTAGGCATTTGGCTTTTCAAGGGAAACTAGTCTTCCAGTTTGTGGCAGCTTGCATCGCGAAGAAATCCTGTTCCGTTCGGGATTGTAGGTGGCCGAGGCCACGTGCCCGGCAGAGGGAGTTGGGCACAAAGGATGGCCTGTTTCCAGGGGTAAGTAAAGTCAGCTGCCCAGGTGCCTGATGTCAGTTTGTAGGAGGCCTTTGGCCCTCCAAGGGAAGCCAGGCTTCCAGCTTGTGGCAGCTTGCATCTGGAAGAAATCCTGTTCCGTTCGGGATTGTAGGTGGCCGGAGCCGGGTGCCCTGCTGAGGAAGTAGAGAACAAATGATGGCCTGTTTCCAGGGGTAAGTAAAGTCAGCTGCCCAGGTGCCTGATGTCAGTTTGCAGGATGCTAATGTTCCTCCATGGGAAGCCAGGCTGCCAGCTTGTGGCTGCTTGCATCTGGAAATAATCCTGTTCCGTTCGGGATTGTAGGTGGCCGAGGACAGGTGCCCGGCAGAGGGAGTTGGGCAAAAATGATGGTCTGTTTCCAAAGGTTAGTAAAGTCAGCTGCCCAGGTGCCTTGAATCAGTTTGTAGCAGGCCTTTGGCCCTCCATGGGAAGCCAGGCTTCCAGCTTGTGGCAGCTTGCATCTTGAAGAAATCCTGTTTCCTTTTGGATTGTATGTGGCCGAGGCCTGGTGCCCGGCAGAGGGAGTTGGGCACAAATGATGGCCTGTTTCCAGGGGTAAGTAAAGTCAGCTGCCCAGGTGCCTGATGTCAGTTTGTAGGAGGCCTTTGGCCCTTCAAGGGAAACTAGTCTTCCAGTTTGTGGCAGCTTGCATCTGGAAGAAATCCTGTTCCATTCGGGATTGTAGGTGGCCGAGGCCAGGTGCCCGGCAGAGGGAGTTGGGCACAAAGGATGGCCTGTTTCCAGGGGTAAGTAAAGTCAGCTACCCAGGTGCCTGATGTCAGTTTGTAGGAGGCCTTTGGCCCTCCTAGAGCTGCCAGTCTTCCAGCTTGTGGTAGCTTGCGTCTTGAAGAAATCCTGTTCCGTTTGGGATCGTAGGTGGCCGAGGCCTGGTGCCCGGCAGAGGGAGTTGGGAACAAAGGATGGCCTGTTTCCAGGGGTAAGTAAAGTCAGCTGCCCAGGTGCCTGATGTCAGTTTGTAGGAGGCCTTTGGCCCTCCAAGGCAAGCAAGTCTTCCAGATTGTGGCAGCTTGCATCGCGAAGAAATCCTGTTCCGTTCGGGATTGTAGGTGTCCGAGGCCAGGTGCCCGGCAGAAAGAGTTGGGCACAAATGATGGCCTGTTTCCAGGGGTAAGTAAAGTCAGCTGCCCAGGTGCCTGATGTCAGTTTGTAGGAGGCCTTTGGCCGTCCAAGGGAAGCCAGTCTTCCAGTTTGTGGAAGCTTGCATCTGTAAGAAATCCTGTCCATTCGGGATTATAGGTGGCCGAGGCCTGGTGCCCGACAGAGGGAGTTGGGCACAAAGATGGCCTGTTTCCAGGGCTAAGTAAGGTCAGCTGCCCAGGTGCCTGATGTCAGTTTGTAGGAGGCCTTTGGCCCTCCAAGGGAAGCTAGTCTTCCAGTTTGTGGCAGCTTGCATCTGGAAGAAATGCTGTTCTGCTCATGATTGTAGGTGGCCGAGGCCAGGTGCCCGGCAGAGGGAGTTGGGCACAAATGATGGCCTGTTTCCAGGGGTAAGTAAAGTCAGCTGCCCAGGTGCCTGATGTCAGTCTGTAGGAGGCCTTTGGCCCTCCATGGGAAGGTAGTCTTCCAGTTTGTGGCACTTTGCATCTGGAAGAAATCCTTTTTCGTTCGGGATTGTAGGTGGCCGACGCCTGGTGCCCGGCAGAGGGAGTTGGGCACAAAGGATGGCCTGTTTTCAGAGGTAAGTAAAGTCAGCTGCCCAGGTGCCTGATGTCAGTATGTAGGAGGCCTTTGGCCCTCCATGGGAAGGTAGTCTTCCAGTTTGTGGCAGCTTGCATCTGGAAGAAATCCTGTTCCATTCGGGATTTTAGGTGGCTGAGGCCAGGTGCCCGGCAGAGGGAGTTGGGCACAAATGATGGCCTCTTTCCAGGGGTTAGTAAAGTCAGCTGCCCAGGTGCCTGATGTCAGTTTGTAGGAGGCCTTTGGCCCTCCAAGGGAAGCTAGTCTTCCAGTTTGTGGCAGCTTGCATCTGGAAGAAATGCTGTTCTGCTCGGGATTGTAGGTGGTCGAGGCCACGTGCCTGGCAGAGGGAGTTGGGCACAAATGATGGCTTGTTTCCAGGGGTAAGTAAAGTCAGCTGCCCAGGTGCCTGATGTCAGTTTGTAGGAGGCCTTTGGCCCTCCAAGGGAAGCAAGTCTTCCAGATTGTGGCAGCTTGCATCGCGAAGAAATCCTGTTCCGTTCGGGATTGTAGGTGTCCGAGGCCAAATGCCCGGCAGAAAGAGTTGGGCACAAAGGATGGCCTGTTTCCAGGGGTAAGTAAAGTCAGCTGCCCAGGTGCCTGATGTCAGTTTGTAGGAGGCCTTTGGCCGTCCAAGGGAAGCCAGTCTTCCAGTTTGTGGCAGCTTGCATCTGTAAGAAATCCTGTCCATTCGGGATTATAGGTGGCCGAGGCCTGGTGCCCGACAGAGGGAGTTGGGCACAAAGATGGCCTGTTTCCAAGGGTAAGTAAAGTCAGCTGCCCAGGTGCCTGATGTCAGTTTGTAGGAGGCCTTTGGCCCTCCAAGGGAAGCTAGTCTTCCAGTTTGTGGCAGCTTGCATCTGGAAGAAATGCTGTTCTGCTCATGATTGTAGGTGGCCGAGGCCAGGTGCCCGGCAGAGGGAGTTGGGCACAAATGATGGCCTGTTTCCAGGGGTAAGTAAAGTCAGCTGCCCAGGTGCCTGATGTCAGTCTGTAGGAGGCCTTTGGCCCTCCATGGGAAGGTAGTCTTCCAGTTTGTGGCACTTTGCATCTGGAAGAAATCCTTTTTCGTTCGGGATTGTAGGTGGCCGACGCCTGGTGCCCGGCAGAGGGAGTTGGGCACAAAGGATGGCCTGTTTTCAGAGGTAAGTAAAGTCAGCTGCCCAGGTGCCTGATGTCAGTTTGTAGGAGGCCTTTGGCCCTCCAAGGCAAACAAGTCTTCCAGTTTGCGGAAGCTTGCATCTGTAAGAAATCCTGTCCATTCGGGATTATAGGTGGCCGAGGCCTGGTGCCCGACAGAGGGAGTTGGGCACAAAGATGGCCTGTTTCCAGGGCTAAGTAAGGTCAGCTGCCCAGGTGCCTGATGTCAGTTTGTAGGAGGCCTTTGGCCCTCCAAGGGAAGCTAGTCTTCCAGTTTGTGGCAGCTTGCATCTGGAAGAAATGCTGTTCTGCTCGGGATTGTAGGTGGTCGAGGCCACGTGCCTGGCAGAGGGAGTTGGGCACAAATGATGGCTTGTTTCCAGGGGTAAGTAAAGTCAGCTGCCCAGGTGCCTGATGTCAGTTTGTAGGAGGCCTTTGGCCCTCCAAGAGAAGCCAGTCTTCCAGTTTGTGGCAGCTTGCATCTGGAAGAAATCCTGTTCCATTCGGGATTGTAGGTGGCCGAGGCCTGGTGCCCGGCAGAGGGAGTTGGGCACAAAGATGGCCTGTTTCCAGGGGTAAGTAAAGTCAGCTGCCAAGGTGCCTGATGTCAGTTTGTAGGAGGCCTTTGGCCCTCCAAGGGAAGCAAGTTTTCCAGTTTGTGGCAGCTTGCATCTGGAAGAAATCCTGTTCCGTTCGGGATTGTAGGTGGCCGAGGCCAGGTGCCCGGCAGAGGGAGTTGGGCACAAATGATGGCCTGTTTCCAGGGGTTAGTAAAGTCATCTGCCCAGGTGTCTGATGTCAGTTTGTAGCAGGCCTTTGGCCCTCCATGGGAAGCCTGGCTTCCAGCTTGTGGCAGCTTGCATCTGGAAGAAATGCTGATCCGTTCGGGATTGTAGGTGGCCGAGGCCAGGTGCCCGGCAGAGGGAGTTGGGAACAAAGGATGGCCTGTTTCCAGGGGTAAGTAATATCAGCTGCCCAGGTGCCTGGTGTCAGATTGTAGGAGGCCTTTGGCCCTCCAAGGGAAGCAAGTCTTCCAGATTGTGGCAGCTTGCATCGCGAAGAAATCCTGTTCCGTTCGGGATTGTAGGTGTCCGAGGCCAAATGCCCGGCAGAAAGAGTTGGGCACAAAGGATGGCTTGTTTCCAGGGGTAAGTAAAGTCAGCTGCCCAGGTGCCTGATGTCAGTTTTTAAGAAACCTTTGGCCCTCCAAGGGAAGCCAGGCTTCCAGCTTGTGGCAGCTTGCATCTGGAAGATATCCTGTTCCGTTTGGGATTGTAGGTGGCCGAGGCCTGGTGCCCGGCAGAGGGAGTTGGGCACAAATGATGGCCTGTTTCCAGGGCTAAGTAAGGTCAGCTGCCCAGGTGCCTGATGTCAGTTTGTAGGAGGCCTTTGGCCCTCCAAGGGAAGCCAGTCTTCAAGTTTGTGGCAGCTTGCATCTGGAATAAATCCTGTTCCATTCGGGATTAGATGTGGCCGAGGCCTGGTGCCCGGCAGAGGGAGTTGGGCACAAAGATGGCCTGTTTCCAGGGGTAAGTAAAGTCAGCTGCCCAGGTGCCTGATGTCAGTTTGTAGGAGGCCTTTAGCCCTGCAAGGGAAGCTAGTCTTCCAGTTTGTGGCAGCTTGCATCTGGAAGAAATCCTGTTCCGTTCGGGATTGTAGGTGGCCGAGGCCTGGTGCCCGACAGAGGGAGTTGGGCACAAAGATGGCCTGTTTCCAGGGGTAAGTAAAGTCAGCTGCCCAGGTGCCTGATGTCAGTTTGCAGGTGGCTATTGTTCCTCCATGGGATGCCAGGCTTCCAGCTTGTGGCTGCTTGCATCTGGAAGTAATCCTGTTCCGTTCGGGATTGTAGGTGTCCGAGGCCAGGTGCCCGACAGAAAGAGTTGGGCACAAAGGATGGCCTGTTTCCAGGGGTAAGTACAGTCAGCTGCCCAGGTGCCTGATGTCAGTTTGTAGGAGGCCTTTGGCCCTCCAAGGGAAGCCAGTCTTCCAGTTTGTGGCAGCTTGCATCTGTAAGAAATCCTATTCCATTCGGGATTGTAGGTGGCCGAGGCCTGGTGCCCGGCAGAGGGAGTTGGGCACAAAGATGGCCTGTTTCCAGGGGTAAGTAAAGTCAGCTGCCCAGGTGCCTGATGTCAGTTTGTAGGAGGCCTTTGGCCCTCCAAGGGAAGCCAGGCTTCCAGCTTGTGGCAGCTTGATTCTGGAAGAAATCCTGTTCCGTTCGGGATTGAAGGTGTCCGGAACCGGGTGCCCTGTCGAGGGAGTAGGGAACAAAGGATGGCCTGTTTCCAGGGGTATGTAAAGTCAGCTGCCCAGGTGCCTGATGTCAGCTTGTAGGAGGCCTTTGGCCCTCCAAGGGAAGCTAGTCTTCCAGTTTGTGGCAGCTTGCATCTGGAAGAAATCCTGTTCCGTTTGGGATTGTAGGTGGCCGAGACCTGGTGCCCTGCTGCAGGAGTTGGGAACAAAGGATGGCCTGTTTCCAGGGGTAAGTAAAGTAAGCTGCCCAGGTGCCTGATGTCAGTTTGTAGGAGGCCTTTGGCCCTCCATGGGAAGCCAGGCTTCCAGCTTGTGGCAGCTTGCATCTGGAAGAAATCCTGTCCCGTTTGGGATCGTAGGTGACCGAGGCCTGGTGCCCGGCTGTGAGAGTTGGGCACAAATGAGAACCAGTTTCCAGGGGTAAGTAAAGTCAGCTGCACAGGTGCCTGAAGTCAGTTTGTAGAAGGCCTTTGGCTCTCCAAGTGATGCTAGTCTTCCTGTTCAATGCAGCTTCCATCTGGAAAAAATCCTATTCCGTTCAAGATTGTAGGTTCCCGAAGCCGGGTGCCCGGCAGAGGGAGTTGGGCACAAAGGATGGCCTGTTTCCAGGGGTAAGTAAAGTCAGCTGCCCAGGTGCCTGATGTCAGTTTGTAGGAGGCCTTTGGCCTTCCAAGGGAAGCCAGGCTTCCAGCTTGTGGCAGATTGCATCTTGAAGAAATCCTGTTCCGTTCGGGATTGTAGGTGGCCGAGGCCAGGTGCCCGGCAGAGGGAGTTGGGCACAAAGATGGCCTGTTTCCAGGGGTAAGTAAAGTCAGCTGCCCAGGTGCCTGATGTCAGTTTGTAGGAGGCCTTTAGCCCTGCAAGGGAAGCTAGTCTTCCAGTTTGTGGCAGCCTGCATCTGGAAGAAATCCTGTTCCGTTCGGGATTGTAGGTGGCCGAGACCAGGTGCCCGGCAGAGGGAGTTGGGCACAAATGATGGCCTCTTTCCAGGGGTAAGTAAAGTCAGCTGCCCAGGTGTCTGATGTCAGTTTGTAGCAGGCCTTAGGCCCTCCATGGGAAGCCTGGCTTCCAGCTTGTGGCAGCTTGCATCTGGAAGAAATGCTGTTCCGTTCGGGATTGTAGGTGGCCGAGGCCAGGTGCCCGGCAGAGGGAGTTGGGCACAAAGGATGGCCTGTTTCCAGGGGTAAGTAAAGTTAGCTGCCAAGGTGCCTGGTGTCAGTTTGTAGGAGGCCTTTGGCCCTCCAAGGGAAGCTAGTCTTCCAGTTTGTGGCAGCTTGCATCTTGAAGAAATGCTGTTCTGCTCGGGATTGTAGGTGGCCGAGGCCAGGTGCCCGGCAGAGGGAGTTGGGCACAAAGGATGGCCTGTTTCCAGGGGTAAGTAAAGTCAGCTGCCCAGGTGCCTGATGTCGGTTTGTAGAAGGCCTTTGGCCCTCCAAGGGAAGCCAGGCTTCCATCTTGTGGCAGCTTGCTTCTTGAAGAAATCCTGTTCCGTTTGAGATTGTAGGTGGCCGAGGCCTGGTGCCCGGCAGAGGGAGTTGGGCACAAATGATGGCCTGTTTCCAGGGGTAAGTAAAGTCAGCTGCCCAGGTGCCTGATGTCAGTTTGTAGAAGGCCTTTGGCCCTCAAGAGAAGCAAGGCTTCCAGCTTGTGGCAGCTTGCATCTGGAAGAAATCCTGTCCATTCGGGATTATAGGTGGCCGAGGCCTGGTGCCCGACAGAGGGAGTTGGGCACAAAGATGGCCTGTTTCCAGGGGTAAGTAAAGTCAGCTGCCCAGGTGCCTGATGTCAGTTTGTAGGAGGCCTTTGGCCCTGCAAGGGAAGCTAGTCTTCCAGTTTGTGGCAGCTTGCATCTGGAAGAAATCCTGTTCCGTTCGGGATTGTAGGTGGCCGAGGCCAAATGCCCGGCAGAGGGAGTTGGGCACAAATGATGGCCTGTTTCCAGGGGTAAGTAAAGTCAGCTGCCCAGGTGCCTGATGTCAGTCTGTAGGAGGCCTTTGGCCCTCCATGGGAAGGTAGTGTTCCAGTTTGTGGAACCTTGCATCTGGAAGAAATCCTGTTTCGTTCGGGATTGTAGGTGGCCGACGCCTGGCGCCCGGCAGAGGGAGTTGGGCACAAAGGATGGCCTGTTTTCAGAGGTAAGTAAAGTCAGCTGCCCAGGTGCCTGATGCCAGTTTGTAGGAGGCCTTTGGCCCTCCATGGGAAGCCAGGCTTCCAGCTTGTGGCAGCTTGCATCTGGAAGAAATCCTGTTCCGTTCGGGATTATAGGTGGCCGAGGCCAGGTGCCCGGCAGACGGAGTTGGGCACAAAGGATGGCCTGTTTCCAGGGGTAAGTAAAGTCAGCTGCCCAGGTGCCTGATGTCAGTTTGCAGGTGGCTATTGTTCCTCCATGGGATGCCAGGCTTCCAGCTTGTGGCTGCTTGCATCTGGAAGTAATCCTGTTCCGTTCGGGATTGTAGGTGTCCGAGGCCAGGTGCCCGGCAGAAAGAGTTGGGCACAAATGATGGCCTGTTTCCAGGGGTAAGTAAAGTCAGCTGCCCAGGTGCCTGATGTCAGTTTGTAGGAGGCCTTTGACCCTCCAAGAGCAGCCAGGCTTCCAGCTTGTGGCAGCTTGCATCTGGAAGAAATCCTGTTCCGTTTGGGATCGTAGGTGGCCGAGGCCTGGTGTCCGGCTAAGGGAGTTGGGAACAAAGGATGGCCTGTTTCCAGGGGTAAGTAAAGTCAGCTGCCCAGGTGCCTGATGTCAGTTTGTAGGAGGCCTTTGGCCATCCAAGGGAAGCTAGTCTTCCAGTTTGTGGCTGCTTGCATCTGGAAGAAATCCTGTTCTATTTGGGAATGTAGGTGGCCGAGGCCTGCTGCCCGGCAGAGGGAGTTGGGAACAAAGGATGGCCTGTTTCCAGAGGTAAGTAAAGTCAGCTGCCCAGGTGCCTGATGTCAGTTTGTAGGAGGCCTTTGGCCATCCATGGGAAGCTAGTCTTCCAGCTTGTGGCAGCTTGAATCTGGAAGAAATCCTGTTCCGTTCGGGATTGAAGGTGTCCGGAACCGGGTGCCCTGTCGAGGGAGTAGGGAACAAAGGATGGCCTGTTTCCAGGGGTAAGTAAAGTCAGCTGCCCAGGTGCCTGATGTCAGTTTGTAGGAGGCCTTTGGCCCTCCAAGGGAAGCTAGTCTTCCAGTTTGTGGCAGCTTGCATCTGGAAGAAATCCTGTTCCGTTTGGGATTGTAGGTGGCCGAGACCTGGTGCCCTGCTGCAGGAGTTGGGAACAAAGGATGGCCTGTTTCCAGGGGTAAGTAAAGTCAGCTGCCCAGGTGCCTGATGTCAGTTTGTAGGAGGCCTTTGGCCCTCCATGGGAAGCCAGGCTTCCAGCTTGTGGCAGCTTGCATCTGGAAGAAATCCTGTAACGTTTGGGATTGTAGGTGGCCGAGGCCTGGTGCCCGGCAGAGGGAGTTGGGCACAAAGGATGGCCTGTTTCCAGGGGTAAGTAAAGTCAGCTGCACAGGTGCCTGAAGTCAGTTTGTAGCAGGCCTTTGGCTCTCCAAGTGATGCTAGTCTTCCTGTTCAATGCAGCTTCCATCTGGAAAAAATCCTATTCCGTTCAAGATTGTATGTTCCCGAAGCCGGGTGCCCGGCAGAGGGAGTTGGGCACAAAGGATGGCCTGTTTCCAGGGGTAAGTAAAGTCAGATGCCCAGGTGCCTGATGTCAGTTTGTAGGAGGCCTTTGGCCCTCCAAGGGAAGCCAGGTTTCCAGCTTGTGGCAGCTTGCATCTTGAAGAAATCCTGTTCCGTTCGGGATTGTAGGTGGCCGAGGCCAGGTGCCCGGCAGAGGGAGTTGGGCACAAATGATGGCCTGTTTCCTGGGGTAAGTAAAGTCAGCTGCCCAGGTGCCTGATGTCAGTTTGTAGGAGGCCTTTGGCCCTCCAAGGGAAGCCAGTCTTCCAGTTTGTGGCAGCTTGCATCTGGAATAAATCCTGTTCCATTCGGGATTAGATGTGTCCGAGGCCTGCTGCCCGGCAGAGGGAGTTGGGAACAAAGATGGCCTGTTTCCAGGGGTAAGTAAAGTCAGCTGCCCAGGTGCCTGATGTCAGTTTGTAGGAGGCCTTTGGCCCTCCAAGGGAAGCTAGTCTTCCAGTTTGTGGCAGCCTGCATCTGGAAGAAATCCTGTTCCGTTCGGGATTGTAGGTGGCCGAGGCCAGGTGCCCGGCAGAGGGAGTTGGGCACAAATGATGGCCTCTTTCCAGGGGTAAGTAAAGTCAGCTGCCCAGGTGTCTGATGTCAGTTTGTAGCAGGCCTTAGGCCCTCCATGGGAAGCCTGGCTTCCAGCTTGTGGCAGCTTGCATCTGGAAGTAATCCTGTTCCGTTCGGGATTGTAGGTGGCCGAGGCCAGGTGCCCAGCAGAGGGAGTTGGGAACAAAGGATGGCTTGTTTCCAGGGCTAAGTAAAGTTAGCTGCCCAGGTGCCTGGTGTCAGTTTGTAGGAGGCCTTTGGCCCTCCAAGGGAAGCTAGTCTTCCAGTTTGTGGCAGCTTGCATCTTGAAGAAATGCTGTTCTGCTCGGGATTGTAGGTGGCCGAGGCCTGGTGCCCGGCAGAGGGAGTTGGGCACAAAGGATGGCCTGTTTCCAGGGGTAAGTAAAGTCAGCTGCCCAGGTGCCTGATGTCGGTTTGTAGAAGGCCTTTGGCCCTCCATGGGAAGCCAGGCTTCCAGCTTGTGGCAGCTTGCATCTGGAAGAAATCCTGCTCCGTTTGGGATCGTAGGTGGCCGAGGCCTGGTGTCCGGCTAAGGGAGTTGGGAAGAAAGGATGACCTGTTTCCAGGGTTAAGTAAAGTTAGCTGCCCAGGTGCTTGGTGTCAGTTTGTAGGAGGCCTTTGGCCATCCAAGGGAAGCTAGTCTTCCAGTTTGTGGCTGCTTGCATCTGGAAGAAATCCTGTTCTATTTGGGAATGTAGGTGGCCGAGGCCTGCTGCCCGGCAGAGGGAGTTGGGAACAAAGGATGGCCTGTTTCCAGAGGTAAGTAAAGTCAGCTGCCCAGGTGCCTGATGTCAGTTTGTAGGAGGCCTTTGGCCCTCCAAGGGAAGCCAGGCTTCCAGCTTGTGGCAGCTTGAATCTGGAAGAAATCCTGTTCCGTTCGGGATTGAAGGTGTCCGGAACCGGGTGCCCTGTCGAGGGAGTAGGGAACAAAGGATGGCCTGTTTCCAGGGGTATGTAAAGTCAGCTGCCCAGGTGCCTGATGTCAGCTTGTAGGAGGCCTTTGGCCCTCCAAGGGAAGCTAGTCTTCCAGTTTGTGGCAGCTTGCATCTGGAAGAAATCCTGTTCCGTTTGGGATTGTAGGTGGCCGAGACCTGGTGCCCTGCTGCAGGAGTTGGGAACAAAGGATGGCCTGTTTCCAGGGGTAAGTAAAGTCAGCTGCCCAGGTGCCTGATGTCAGTTTGTAGGAGGCCTTTGGCCCTCCATGGGAAGCCAGGCTTCCAGCTTGTGGCAGCTTGCATCTGGAAGAAATCCTGTTCCGTTTGGGATCGTAGGTGACCGAGGCCTGGTGCCCGGCTGTGAGAGTTGGGCACAAATGAGAACCAGTTTCCAGGGGTAAGTAAAGTCAGCTGCACAGGTGCCTGAAGTCAGTTTGTAGAAGGCCTTTGGCTCTCCAAGTGATGCTAGTCTTCCTGTTCAATGCAGCTTCCATCTGGAAAAAATCCTATTCCGTTCAAGATTGTAGGTTCCCGAAGCCGGGTGCCCGGCAGAGGGAGTTGGGCACAAAGGATGGCCTGTTTCCAGGGGTAAGTAAAGTCAGCTGCCCAGGTGCCTGATGTCAGTTTGTAGGAGGCCTTTGGCCTTCCAAGGAAAGCCAGGCTTCCAGCTTGTGGCAGCTTGCATCTTGAAGAAATCCTGTTCCGTTCGGGATTGTAGGTGGCCGAGGCCAGGTGCCCGGCAGAGGGAGTTGGGCACAAAGATGGCCTGTTTCCAGGGGTAAGTAAAGTCAGCTGCCCAGGTGCCTGATGTCAGTTTGTAGGAGGCCTTTAGCCCTGCAAGGGAAGCTAGTCTTCCAGTTTGTGGCAGCCTGCATCTGGAAGAAATCCTGTTCCGTTCGGGATTGTAGGTGGCCGAGGCCAGGTGCCCGGCAGAGGGAGTTGGGCACAAATGATGGCCTCTTTCCAGGGGTAAGTAAAGTCAGCTGCCCAGGTGTCTGATGTCAGTTTGTAGCAGGCCTTAGGCCCTCCATGGGAAGCCTGGCTTCCAGTTTGTGGCAGCTTGCATCTGGAAGAAATGTTGTTCTGCTCATGATTGTAGGTGGCCGAGGCCAAATGCCCGGCAGAGGGAGTTGGGCACAAATGATGGCCTGTTTCCAGGGGTAAGTAAAGTCAGCTGCCCAGGTGCCTGATGTCAGTCTGTAGGAGGCCTTTGGCCCTCCATGGGAAGGTAGTCTTCCAGTTTGTGGAACCTTGCATCTGGAAGAAATCCTGTTCCGTTTGGGATTGTAGGTGGCCGAGACCTGGTGCCCTGCTGCAGGAGTTGGGAACAAAGGATGGCCTGTTTCCAGGGGTAAGTAAAGTTAGCTGCCCAGGTGCCTGATGTCAGTTTGTAGGAGGCCTTTGGCCCTCCATGAGAAGCCAGGCTTCCAGCTTGTGGCAGCTTGCATCTGGAAGAAATCCTGTTCCGTTTGGGATCGTAGGTGACCGAGGCCGGGTGCCCGGCTGTGAGAGTTGGGCACAAATGAGAACCAGTTTCCAGGGGTAAGTAAAGTCAGCTGCACAGGTGCCTGAAGTCAGTTTGTAGCAGGCCTTTGGCTCTCCAAGTGATGCTAGTCTTCCTGTTCAATGCAGCTTCCATCTGGAAAAAATCCTATTCCGTTCAAGATTGTAGGTTCCCGAAGCCGGGTGCTCGGCAGAGGGAGTTGGGCACAAAGGATGGCCTGTTTCCAGGGGTAAGTAAAGTCAGATGCCCAGGTGCCTGATGTCAGTTTGTAGGAGGCCTTTGACCCTCCAAGAGCAGCCAGGCTTCCAGCTTGTGGCAGCTTGCATCTGGAAGAAATCCTGTTCCGTTTGGGATCGTAGGTGGCCGAGGCCTGGTGTCCGGCTAAGGGAGTTGGGAACAAAGGATGGCCTGTTTCCAGGGGTAAGTAAAGTCAGCTGCCCAGGTGCCTGATGTCAGTTTGTAGGAGGCCTTTGGCCATCCAAGGGAAGCTAGTCTTCCAGTTTGTGGCTGCTTGCATCTGGAAGAAATCCTGTTCTATTTGGGAATGTAGGTGGCCGAGGCCTGCTGCCCGGCAGAGGGAGTTGGGAACAAAGGATGGCCTGTTTCCAGAGGTAAGTAAAGTCAGCTGCCCAGGTGCCTGATGTCAGTTTGTAGGAGGCCTTTGGCCATCCATGGGAAGCTAGTCTTCCAGCTTGTGGCAGCTTGAATCTGGAAGAAATCCTGTTCCGTTCGGGATTGAAGGTGTCCGGAACCGGGTGCCCTGTCGAGGGAGTAGGGAACAAAGGATGGCCTGTTTCCAGGGGTAAGTAAAGTCAGCTGCCCAGGTGCCTGATGTCAGTTTGTAGGAGGCCTTTGGCCCTCCAAGGGAAGCCAGTCTTCCAGTTTGTGGCAGCTTGCATCCGGAAGAAATCCTGTTCCGTTTGGGATTGTAGGTGGCCGAGACCTGGTGCCCTGCTGCAGGAGTTGGGAACAAAGGATGGCCTGTTTCCAGGGGTAAGTAAAGTCAGCTGCCCAGGTGCCTGATGTCAGTTTGTAGGAGGCCTTTGGCCCTCCATGGGAAGCCAGGCTTCCAGCTTGTGGCAGCTTGCATCTGGAAGAAATCCTGTAACGTTTGGGATTGTAGGTGGCCGAGGCCTGGAGCCCGGCAGAGGGAGTTGGGCACAAAGGATGGCCTGTTTCCAGGGGTAAGTAAAGTCAGCTGCACAGGTGCCTGAAGTCAGTTTGTAGCAGGCCTTTGGCTCTCCAAGTGATGCTAGTCTTCCTGTTCAATGCAGCTTCCATCTGGAAAAAATCCTATTCCGTTCAAGATTGTAGGTTCCCGAAGCCGGGTGCCCGGCAGAGGGAGTTGGGCACAAAGGATGGCCTGTTTCCAGGGGTAAGTAAAGTCAGATGCCCAGGTGCCTGATGTCAGTTTGTAGGAGGCCTTTGGCCCTCCAAGGGAAGCCAGGTTTCCAGCTTGTGGCAGCTTGCATCTTGAAGAAATCCTGTTCCGTTCGGGATTGTAGGTGGCCGAGGCCAGGTGCCCGGCAGAGGGAGTTGGGCACAAATGATGGCCTGTTTCCAGGGGTAAGTAAAGTCAGCTGCCCAGGTGCCTGATGTCAGTTTGTAGGAGGCCTTTGGCCCTCCAAGGGAAGCCAGTCTTCCAGTTTGTGGCAGCTTGCATCTGGAATAAATCCTGTTCCATTCGGGATTAGATGTGGCCGAGGCCTGCTGCCCGGCAGAGGGAGTTGGGCACAAAGATGGCCTGTTTCCAGGGGTAAGTAAAGTCAGCTGCCCAGGTGCCTGATGTCAGTTTGTAGGAGGCCTTTGGCCCTCCAAGGGAAGCCAGGCTTCCATCTTGTGGCAGCTTGCTTCTTGAAGAAATCCTGTTCCGTTTGAGATTGTAGGTGGCCGAGGCCTGGTGCCCGGCAGAGGGAGTTGGGCACAAATGATGGCCTGTTTCCAGGGGTAAGTAAAGTCAGCTGCCCAGGTGCCTGATGTCAGTTTGTAGAAGGCCTTTGGCCCTCCAAGAGAAGCAAGGCTTCCAGCTTGTGGCAGCTTGCATCTGGAAGAAATCCTGTCCATTCGGGATTATAGGTGGCCGAGGCCTGGTGCCCGACAGAGGGAGTTGGGCACAAAGATGGCCTGTTTCCAGGGGTAAGTAAAGTCAGCTGCCCAGGTGCCTGATGTCAGTTTGTAGGAGGCCTTTGGCCCTGCAAGGGAAGCTAGTCTTCCAGTTTGTGGCAGCTTGCATCTGGAAGAAATGTTGTTCTGCTCATGATTGTAGGTGGCCGAGGCCAAATGCCCGGCAGAGGGAGTTGGGCACAAATGATGGCCTGTTTCCAGGGGTAAGTAAAGTCAGCTGCCCAGGTGCCTGATGTCAGTCTGTAGGAGGCCTTTGGCCCTCCATGGGAAGGTAGTCTTCCAGTTTGTGGAACCTTGCATCTGGAAGAAATCCTGTTTCGTTCGGGATTGTAGGTGGCCGACGCCTGGCGCCCGGCAGAGGGAGTTGGGCACAAAGGATGGCCTGTTTTCAGAGGTAAGTAAAGTCAGCTGCCCAGGTGCCTGATGTCAGTTCGTAGGAGGCCTTTGGCCCTCCAAGGGAAGCTAGTCTTCCAGTTTGTGGCAGCTTGCATCTGGAAGAAATCCTGTTCCGTTTGGGATTGTAGGTGGCCGAGACCTGGTGCCCTGCTGCAGGAGTTGGGAACAAAGGATGGCCTGTTTCCAGGGGTAAGTAAAGTTAGCTGCCCAAGTGCCTGATGTCAGTTTGTAGGAGGCCTTTGGCCCTCCATGAGAAGCCAGGCTTCCAGCTTGTGGCAGCTTGCATCTGGAAGAAATCCTGTTCCGTTTGGGATCGTAGGTGACCGAGGCCTGGTGCCCGGCTGTGAGAGTTGGGCACAAATGAGAACCAGTTTCCAGGGGTAAGTAAAGTCAGCTGCACAGGTGCCTGAAGTCAGTTTGTAGCAGGCCTTTGGCTCTCCAAGTGATGCTAGTCTTCCTGTTCAATGCAGCTTCCATCTGGAAAAAATCCTATTCCGTTCAAGATTGTAGGTTCCCGAAGCCGGGTGCTCGGCAGAGGGAGTTGGGCACAAAGGATGGCCTGTTTCCAGGGGTAAGTAAAGTCAGATGCTCAGGTGCCTGATGTCAGTTTGTAGGAGGCCTTTGGCCCTCCAAGGGAAGCCAGTCTTCCAGTTTGTGGCAGCTTGCATCTGGAATAAATCCTGTTCCATTCGGGATTAGATGTGGCCGAGGCCTGCTGCCCGGCAGAGGGAGTTGGGCACAAAGATGGCCTGTTTCCAGGGGTAAGTAAAGTCAGCTGCCCAGGTGCCTGATGTCAGTTTGTAGGAGGCCTTTGGCGCTGCAAGGGAAGCTAGTGTTACAGTTTGTGGCAGCCTGCATCTGGAAGAAATCCTGTTCCGTTCAGGATTGTAGGTGGCCGAGGCCAGGTGCCCGGCAGAGGGAGTTGGGCACAAATGATGGCCTCTTTCCAGGGGTAAGTAAAGTCAGCTGCCCAGGTGTCTGATGTCAGTTTGTAGCAGGCCTTAGGCCCTCCATGGGAAGCCTGGCTTCCAGCTTGTGGCAGCTTGCATCTGGAAGAAATCCTGTTCCGTTCGGGATTGTAGGTGGCCGAGGCCAGGTGCCCGGCAGAGGGAGTTGGGAACAAAGGATGGCCTGTTTCCAGGGGTAAGTAAAGTCAGCTGCCCAGGTGCCTGATGTCGGTTTGTAGAAGGCCTTTGGCCCTCCATGGGAAGCCAGGCTTCCAGCTTGTGGCAGCTTGCATCTGGAAGAAATCCTGTTCCGTTTGGGATCGTAGGTGGCCGAGGCCTGGTGTCCGGCTAAGGGAGTTGGGAACAAAGGCTGGCCTGTTTCCAGGGTTAAGTAAAGTTAGCTGCCCAGGTGCTTGGTGTCAGTTTGTAGGAGGCCTTTGGCCATCCAAGGGAAGCTAGTCTTCCCGTTTGTGGCTGCTTCCATCTGGAAGAAATCATGTTCTATTTGGGAATGTAGGTGGCCGAGGCCTGTTGCCCGGCAGAGGGAGTTGGGAATAAAGGATGGGCTGTTTCCAGAGGTAAGTAAAGTCAGCTGCCCAGGTGCCTGATGTCAGTTCGTAGGAGGCCTTTGGCCCTCCAAGGGAAGCCAGGCTTCCAGCTTGTGGCAGCTTGAATCTGGAAGAAATCCTGTTCCGTTCGGGATTGAAGGTGTCCGGAACCGGGTGCCCTGTCGAGGGAGTAGGGAACAAAGGATGGCCTGTTTCCAGGGGTAAGTAAAGTCAGCTGCCCAGGTGCCTGATGTCAGTTTGTAGGAGGCCTTTGGCCCTCCAAGGGAAGCTAGTCTTCCAGTTTGTGGCAGCTTGCATCTGGAAGAAATCCTGTTCCGTTTGGGATCGTAGGTGACCGAGGCCTGGTGCCCGGCTGTGAGAGTTGGGCACAAATGAGAACCAGTTTCCAGGGGTAAGTAAAGTCAGCTGCACAGGTGCCTGAAGTCAGTTTGTAGCAGGCCTTTGGCTCTCCAAGTGATGCTAGTCTTCCTGTTCAATGCAGCTTCCATCTGGAAAAAATCCTATTCCGTTCAAGATTGTAGGTTCCCGAAGCCTGGTTCCCGGCAGAGGGAGTTGGGCACAAAGGATGGCCTGTTTCCAGGGGTAAGTAAAGTCAGCTGCCCAGGTGCCTGATGTCAGTTTGTAGGAGGCCTTTGGCCCTCCAAGGGAAGCCAGGCTTCCAGCTTGTGGCAGCTTGCATCTTGAAGAAATCCTGTTCCGTTCGGGATTGTAGGTGGCAGAGGCCAGGTGCCCGGCAGAGGGAGTTGGGCACAAAGATGGCCTATTTCCAGGGGTAAGTAAAGTCAGCTGCCCAGGTGCCTGATGTCAGTTTGTAGGAGGCCTTTAGCCCTGCAAGGGAAGCTAGTCTTCCAGTTTGTGGCAGCCTGCATCTGGAAGAAATCCTGTTCCGTTCGGGATTGTAGGTGGCCGAGGCCAGGTGCCCGGCAGAGGGAGTTGGGCACAAATGATGGCCTCTGTCCAGGGGTAAGTAAAGTCAGCTGCCCAGGTGTCTGATGTCAGTTTGTAGCAGGCCTTAGGCCCTCCATGGGAAGCCTGGCTTCCAGCTTGTGGCAGCTTGCATCTGGAAGAAATGCTGTTCCGTTCGGGATTGTAGGTGGCCGAGGCCAGGTGCCCAGCAGAGGGAGTTGGGAACAAAGGATGGCCTGTTTCCAGGGCTAAGTAAAGTTAGCTGCCCAGGTGCCTGGTGTCAGTTTGTAGGAGGCCTTTGGCCCTCCAAGGGAAGCTAGTCTTCCAGTTTGTGGCAGCTTGCATCTTGAAGAAATGCTGTTCTGCTCGGGATTGTAGGTGGCCGAGGCCAGGTGCCCGGCAGAGGGAGTTGGGCACAAAGGATGGCCTGTTTCCAGGGGTAAGTAAAGTCAGCTGCCCAGGTGCCTGATGTCGGTTTGTAGAAGGCCTTTGGCCCTCCATGGGAAGCCAGGCTTCCAGCTTGTGGCAGCTTGCATCTGGAAGAAATCCTGTTCCGTTCGGGATTGTAGGTGGCCGAGGCCAGGTGCCCGGCAGAGGAAATTGGGCACAAAGGACGGCCTGTTTCCACGGGTAAGTAAAGTCAGCTGCCCAGGTGCCTGATGTCAGTTTGTAGGAGGTTTTTGGCCCTCCAAGGGAAGCCAGGCTTCCATCTTGTGGCAGCTTGCTTCTTGAAGAAATCCTGTTCTGTTTGAGATTGTAGGTGGCCGAGGCCTGGTGCCCGGCAGAGGGAGTTGGGCACAAATGATGGCCTGTTTCCAGGGGTAAGTAAAGTCAGCTGCCCAGGTGCCTGATGTCAGTTTGTAGGAGGCCTTTGGCCCTCCAAGAGAAGCAAGGCTTCCAGCTTGTGGCAGCTTGCATCTGGAAGAAATCCTGTTCCGTTTGGGATTATAGGTGGCCGAGGCCTGGTGCCCGACAGAGGGAGTTGGGCACAAAGATGGCCTGTTTCCAGGGGTAAGTAAAGTCAGCTGCCCAGGTGCCTGATGTCAGTCTGTAGGAGGCCTTTGGCCCTCCATGGGAAGGTAGTCTTCCAGTTTGTGGAACCTTGCATCTGGAAGAAATCCTGTTTCGTTCGGGGTTGTAGGTGGCCGACGCCTGGCGCCCGGCAGAGGGAGTTGGGCACAAAGGATGGCCTGTTTTCAGAGGTAAATAAAGTCAGCTGCCCAGGTGCCTGATGTCAGTTCGTAGGAGGCCTTTGGCCCTCCAACGGAAGCAAGTCTTCCAGATTGTGGCAGCTTGCATCTGGATGAAATCCTGTTCCATTCGGGATTGTAGGTGGCCGAGGCCAGGTGCCCGGTAGAGGGAGTTGGGCACAAATGATGGCCTGTTTCCAGGGGTAAGTAAAGTCAGCTGCCCAGGTGCCTGATGCCAGTTTGTAGGAGGCCTTTAGCCCTCCATGGGAAGCCAGGCTTCCAGCTTGTGGCAGCTTGCATCTGGAAGAAATCCTGTTCCGTTCGGGATTATAGGTGGCCGAGGCCAGGTGCCCGGCAGACGGAGTTGGGCACAAAGGATGGCCTGTTTCCAGGGGTAAGTAAAGTCAGCTGCCCAGGTGCCTGATGTCAGTTTGCAGGTGGCTATTGTTCCTCCATGGGATGCCAGGCTTCCAGCTTGTGGCTGCTTGCATCTGGAAGTAATCCTGTTCCGTTCGGGATTGTAGGTGTCCGAGGCCAGGTGCCCGGCAGAAAGAGTTGGGCACAAAGGATGGCCTGTTTCCAGGGGTAAGTACAGTCAGCTGCCCAGGTGCCTGATGTCAGTTTGTAGCAGGCCTTTGGCCCTCCATGGGAAGCCTGGCTTCCAGCTTGTGGCAGCTTGCATCTGGAAGAAATGCTGATCCGTTCGGGATTGTAGGAGGCCGAGGCCAGGTGCCCGGCAGCGGAAATTGGGCACAAAGGATGGCCTGTTTTTAGGGGTAAGTAAAGTCAGCTGCCCAGGTGCCTGATGTCAGTTTGTAAGAGGCCTTTGGCCCTCCAAGGGAAGCCAGGCTTCCAGCTTGTGGCAGCTTTCATCTGGAAGAAATCCTGTTCCGTTCGGGATTGTAGGTGGCCGAGGCCTGGTGCCCGGCAGACGGAGTTGGGCACAAATGATGGCCTGTTTCCAAGGCTAAGTAAAGTCAGCTGCCCAGGTGCGTGATGTCAGTTTGTAGGAGGCCTTTGGCCCTGCAAGGGAAGGTAGACTTCCAGTTTGTGGCAGCTTGCATCTGGAAGAAATCCTGTTCCGTTCGGGATTGTAGGTGGCCGAGGCCAGGTGCCCGGCAGAGGGAGTTGGGAACAAAGGATGACCTGTTTCCAGGGGTAAGTAAAGTTAGCTGCCCAGGTGCCTGATGTCAGTTCGTAGGAGGCCTTTGGCCCTCCAAGGGAAGCTAGTCTTCCAGTTTCTGGCAGCTTGCATCTTGAAGAAATGCTGTTCTGCTCATGATTGTAGGTGGCCGTGGCCTGGTGCCCGGCAGAGGGAGTTGGGCACAAATGATGGCCTGTTTCCAGGGGTAAGTAAAGTCAGCTGCCCAGGTGCCTGATGTCAGTTTGTAGCAGGCCTTTGGCCCTCCATGGGAAGCCAGGCTTCCAGCTTGTGGCAGCTTGCATCTGGAAGAAATCCTGTTCCGTTTGGGATTGTCGGTGGCCGAGGCCTGGTGCCCGGCAGAGGGAGTTGGGCACAAAGGATGGCCTGTTTCCAGGGGTAAGTAAATTCAGCTGCCCAGGTGCCTGATGTCAGTTTTCAGGTGGCTATTGTTCCTCCATGGGATGCCAGGCTTCCAGCTTGTGGCTGCTTGCATCTGGAACTAATCCTGTTCCGTTCGGGATTGTAGGTGTGCGAGGCCAGGTGCCCGGCAGAAAGAGTTGGGCACAAAGGATGGCCTGTTTCCAGGGGTAAGTAAAGTCAGCTGCCCAGGTGCCTGATGTCAGTTTGTAGGAGGCCTTTGGCCCTCCAAGGGAAGCCAGTCTTCCAGTTTGTGGCAGCTTGCATCTGGAAGAAATCCTGTTCCATTCGGGATTGTAGGTGGCCGAGGCATGGTGCCCGGCAGAGGGAGTTGGGCACAAAGATGGCCTGTTTCCAGGGGTAAGTAAAGTCAGCTGCCCAGGTGCCTGATGTCAGTTTGTAGCAGGCCTTTGGCCCTCCATGGGAAGCCTGGCTTCCAGGTTGTGGCAGCTTGCATCTGGAAGAAATGCTGATCCGTTTGGGATTGTAGGTGGCCGAGGCCAGGTGCCCGGCAGAGGGAGTTGGGAACAAAGGATGGCCTGTTTTCAGGGGTAAGTAAAGTCAGCTGCCCAGGTGCCTGATGTCAGTTTGTAGGAGGCCTTCGGCCCTCCATGGGAAGCCAGGCTTCCAGCTTGTGGCAGCTTGCATCTTGAAGAAATCCTGTTCCATTCGGGATTGTAGGTGGCCGAGGCCTGGTGCCCGGCAGAGGGAGTTGGGCACAAAGATGGCCTGTTTCCAGGGGTAAGTAAAGTCAGCTGCCCAGGTGCCTGATGTCAGTTTGTAGGAGGCCTTTGGCCCTCCAAGGGAAGCCAGTCTTCCAGTTTGTGGCAGCTTGCATCTGGAAGAAATCCTGTTCCGTTCGGGATTGTAGGTGGCCGAGGCCAGGTGCCCGGCAGAGGGAGTTGGGCACAAATGATGGCTTGCTTCCAGGGGTTAGTAAAGTCAGCTGCCCAGGTGTCTGATGTCAGTTTGTAGCAGGCCTTTGGCCCTCCATGGGAAGCCTGGCTTCCAGCTTGTGGCAGCTTGCATCTGGAAGAAATGCTGATCCGTTCGGGATTGTAGGTGGCCGAGGCCAGGTGCCCGGCAGAGGGAGTTGGGAATAAAGGATGGCCTGTTTCCAGGGGTAAGTAAAGTTAGCTGCCCAGGTGCCTGGTGTCAGTTTGTAGGAGGCCTTTGGCCCTCCAAGGGAAGGTAGTCTTCCAGTTTGTGGCAACTTGCATCTTGAAGAAATGCTGTTCTGCTCGGGATTGTAGGTGGCCGAGGCCTGGTGCCTGGCAGAGGGAGTTGGGCACAAATGATGGACTGTTTCCAGGGGTAAGTAAAGTCAGCTGCCCAGGTGCCTGATGTCAGTTTCTAGCAGGCCTTTGGCCCTCCATGGGAAGCCAGGCTTCCAGCTTGTGGCAGCATGCATCTGGAAGAAATCCTGTTCCGTTCGGGATTGTAGGTGGCCGAGGCCAGGTGCCCGGCAGAGGAAATTGGGCACAAAGGATGGCCTGTTTCCAGGGGTAAGTAAAGTCAGCTGCCCAGGTGCCTGATGTCAGTTTGTTAGAGGCCTTTGGCCCTCCAAGGGAAGCCAGGCTTCCAGCTTGTGGCAGCTTGAATCTGGAAGAAATCCTGTTCCGTTTGGGATTGTAGGTGGCCGAGGCCTGGTGCCCGGCAGAGGGAGTTGGGCACAAATGATGGCCTGTTTCCAGGGGTAAGTAAAGTCAGCTGCCCAGGTGCCTGATGTCAGTTTGTAGCAGGCCTTTGGCCCTCTATGGGAAGGTAGTCTTCCAGTTTGTGGAACCTTGCATCTGGAAGAAATCCTGTTTCGTTCGGGGTTGTAGGTGACCGACGCCTGGCGCCCGGCAGAGGGAGTTGGGCACAAAGGATGGCCTGTTTTCAGAGGTAAATAAAGTCAGCTGCCCAGGTGCCTGATGTCAGTTCGTAGGAGGCCTTTGGCCCTCCAACGGAAGCAAGTCTTCCAGATTGTGGCAGCTTGCATCTGGATGAAATCCTGTTCCATTCGGGATTGTAGGTGGCCGAGGCCAGGTGCCCGGTAGAGGGAGTTGGGCACAAATGATGGCCTGTTTCCAGGGGTAAGTAAAGTCAGCTGCCCAGGTGCCTGATGCCAGTTTGTAGGAGGCCTTTGGCCCTCCATGGGAAGCCAGGCTTCCAGCTTGTGGCAGCTTGCATCTGGAAGAAATCCTGTTCCGTTCGGGATTATAGGTGGCCGAGGCCAGGTGCCCGGCAGACGGAGTTGGGCACAAAGGATGGCCTGTTTCCAGGGGTAAGTAAAGTCAGCTGCCCAGGTGCCTGATGTCAGTTTGCAGGTGGCTATTGTTCCTCCATGGGATGCCAGGCTTCCAGCTTGTGGCTGCTTGCATCTGGAAGTAATCCTGTTCCGTTCGGGATTGTAGGTGTCCGAGGCCAGGTGCCCGGCAGAAAGAGTTGGGCACAAAGGATGGCCTGTTTCCAGGGGTAAGTACAGTCAGCTGCCCAGGTGCCTGATGTCAGTTTGTAGCAGGCCTTTGGCCCTCCATGGGAAGCCTGGCTTCCAGCTTGTGGCAGCTTGCATCTGGAAGAAATGCTGATCCGTTCGGGATTGTAGGAGGCCGAGGCCAGGTGCCCGGCAGAGGAAATTGGGCACAAAGGATGGCCTGTTTTTAGGGGTAAGTAAAGTCAGCTGCCCAGGTGCCTGATGTCAGTTTGTAAGAGGCCTTTGGCCCTCCAAGGGAAGCCAGGCTTCCAGCTTGTGGCAGCTTTCATCTGGAAGAAATCCTGTTCCGTTCGGGATTGTAGGTGGCCGAGGCCTGGTGCCCGGCAGACGGAGTTGGGCACAAATGATGGCCTGTTTCCAAGGCTAAGTAAAGTCAGCTGCCCAGGTGCGTGATGTCAGTTTGTAGGAGGCCTTTGGCCCTGCAAGGGAAGCTAGACTTCCAGTTTGTGGCAGCTTGCATCTGGAAGAAATCCTGTTCCGTTCGGGATTGTAGGTGGCCGAGGCCAGGTGCCCGGCAGAGGGAGTTGGGAACAAAGGATGACCTGTTTCCAGGGGTAAGTAAAGTTAGCTGCCCAGGTGCCTGATGTCAGTTCGTAGGAGGCCTTTGGCCCTCCAAGGGAAGCTAGTCTTCCAGTTTCTGGCAGCTTGCATCTTGAAGAAATGCTGTTCTGCTCATGATTGTAGGTGGCCGTGGCCTGGTGCCCGGCAGAGGGAGTTGGGCACAAATGATGGCCTGTTTCCAGGGGTAAGTAAAGTTAGCTGCCCAGGTGCCTGATGTCAGTTTGTAGGAGGCCTTTGGCCCTCCAAGGGAAGCCAGGCTTCCAGCTTGTGGCTGCTTGCATCTGGAAGAAATCCTGTTCCGTTTGGGATTGTCGGTGGCCGAGGCCTGGTGCCCGGCAGAGGGAGTTGGGCACAAAGATGGCCTGTTTCCAGGGGTAAGTAAATTCAGCTGCCCAGGTGCCTGATGTCAGTTTGCAGGTGGCTATTGTTCCTCCATGGGATGCCAGGCTTCCAGCTTGTGGCTGCTTGCATCTGGAACTAATCCTGTTCCGTTCGGGATTGTAGGTGTGCGAGGCCAGGTGCCCGGCAGAAAGAGTTGGGCACAAAGGATGGCCTGTTTCCAGGGGTAAGTAAAGTCAGCTGCCCAGGTGCCTGATGTCAGTTTGTAGGAGGCCTTTGGCCCTCCAAGGGAAGCCAGTCTTCCAGTTTGTGGCAGCTTGCATCTGGAAGAAATCCTGTTCCATTCGGGATTGTAGGTGGCCGAGGCATGGTGCCCGGCAGAGGGAGTTGGGCACAAAGATGGCCTGTTTCCAGGGGTAAGTAAAGTCAGCTGCCCAGGTGCCTGATGTCAGTTTGTAGGAGGCCTTTGGCCCTCCAAGGGAAGCCAGTCTTCCAGTTTGTGGCAGCTTGCATCTGGAAGAAATCCTGTTCCGTTCGGGATTGTAGGTGGCCGAGGCCAGGTGCCCGGCAGAGGGAGTTGGGCACAAATGATGTCCTGTTTCCAGGGGTTAGTAAAGTCAGCTGCCCAGGTGTCTGATGTCAGTTTGTAGCAGGCCTTTGGCCCTCCATGGGAAGCCTGGCTTCCAGGTTGTGGCAGCTTGCATCTGGAAGAAATGCTGATCCGTTTGGGATTGTAGGTGGCCGAGGCCAGGTGCCCGGCAGAGGGAGTTGGGAACAAAGGATGGCCTGTTTTCAGGGGTAAGTAAAGTCAGCTGCCCAGGTGCCTGATGTCAGTTTGTAGGAGGCCTTTGGCCCTCCATGGGAAGCCAGGCTTCCAGCTTGTGGCAGCTTGCATCTTGAAGAAATCCTGTTCCATTCGGGATTGTAGGTGGCCGAGGCCTGGTGCCCGGCAGAGGGAGTTGGGCACAAATGATGGCCTGTTTCCAGGGGTAAGTAAAGTCAGCTGCCCAGGTGCCTGATGTCAGTTTGTAGGAGGCCTTTGGCCCTCCAAGGGAAGCCAGTCTTCCAGTTTGTGGCAGCTTGCATCTGGAAGAAATCCTGTTCCGTTCGGGATTGTAGGTGGCCGAGGCCAGGTGCCCGGCAGAGGGAGTTGGGCACAAATGATGGCTTGCTTCCAGGGGTTAGTAAAGTCAGCTGCCCAGGTGTCTGATGTCAGTTTGTAGCAGGCCTTTGGCCCTCCATGGGAAGCCTGGCTTCCAGCTTGTGGCAGCTTGCATCTGGAAGAAATGCTGATCCGTTCGGGATTGTAGGTGGCCGAGGCCAGGTGCCCGGCAGAGGGAGTTGGGAATAAAGGATGGCCTGTTTCCAGGGGTAAGTAAAGTTAGCTGCCCAGGTGCCTGGTGTCAGTTTGTAGGAGGCCTTTGGCCCTCCAAGGGAAGGTAGTCTTCCAGTTTGTGGCAACTTGCATCTTGAAGAAATGCTGTTCTGCTCGGGATTGTAGGTGGCCGAGGCCTGGTGCCTGGCAGAGGGAGTTGGGCACAAATGATGGACTGTTTCCAGGGGTAAGTAAAGTCAGCTGCCCAGGTGCCTGATGTCAGTTTCTAGCAGGCCTTTGGCCCTCCATGGGAAGCCAGGCTTCCAGCTTGTGGCAGCTTGCATCTGGAAGAAATCCTGTTCCGTTCGGGATTGTAGGTGGCCGAGGCCAGGTGCCCGGCAGAGGAAATTGGGCACAAAGGATGGCCTGTTTCCAGGGGTAAGTAAAGTCAGCTGCCCAGGTGCCTGATGTCAGTTTGTTAGAGGCCTTTGGCCCTCCAAGGGAAGCCAGGCTTCCAGCTTGTGGCAGCTTGCATCTGGATGAAATCCTGTTCCATTCGGGATTGTAGGTGGCCGAGGCCAGGTGCCCGGTAGAGGGAGTTGGGCACAAATGATGGCCTGTTTCCAGGGGTAAGTAAAGTCAGCTGCCCAGGTGCCTGATGCCAGTTTGTAGGAGGCCTTTGGCCCTCCATGGGAAGCCAGGCTTCCAGCTTGTGGCAGCTTGCATCTGGAAGAAATCCTGTTCCGTTCGGGATTATAGGTGGCCGAGGCCAGGTGCCCGGCAGACGGAGTTGGGCACAAAGGATGGCCTGTTTCCAGGGGTAAGTAAAGTCAGCTGCCCAGGTGCCTGATGTCAGTTTGCAGGTGGCTATTGTTCCTCCATGGGATGCCAGGCTTCCAGCTTGTGGCTGCTTGCATCTGGAAGTAATCCTGTTCCGTTCGGGATTGTAGGTGTCCGAGGCCAGGTGCCCGGCAGAAAGAGTTGGGCACAAAGGATGGCCTGTTTCCAGGGGTAAGTACAGTCAGCTGCCCAGGTGCCTGATGTCAGTTTGTAGCAGGCCTTTGGCCCTCCATGGGAAGCCTGGCTTCCAGCTTGTGGCAGCTTGCATCTGGAAGAAATGCTGATCCGTTCGGGATTGTAGGAGGCCGAGGCCAGGTGCCCGGCAGAGGAAATTGGGCACAAAGGATGGCCTGTTTTTAGGGGTAAGTAAAGTCAGCTGCCCAGGTGCCTGATGTCAGTTTGTAAGAGGCCTTTGGCCCTCCAAGGGAAGCCAGGCTTCCAGCTTGTGGCAGCTTTCATCTGGAAGAAATCCTGTTCCGTTCGGGATTGTAGGTGGCCGAGGCCTGGTGCCCGGCAGACGGAGTTGGGCACAAATGATGGCCTGTTTCCAAGGCTAAGTAAAGTCAGCTGCCCAGGTGCGTGATGTCAGTTTGTAGGAGGCCTTTGGCCCTGCAAGGGAAGCTAGACTTCCAGTTTGTGGCAGCTTGCATCTGGAAGAAATCCTGTTCCGTTCGGGATTGTAGGTGGCCGAGGCCAGGTGCCCGGCAGAGGGAGTTGGGAACAAAGGATGACCTGTTTCCAGGGGTAAGTAAAGTTAGCTGCCCAGGTGCCTGATGTCAGTTCGTAGGAGGCCTTTGGCCCTCCAAGGGAAGCTAGTCTTCCAGTTTCTGGCAGCTTGCATCTTGAAGAAATGCTGTTCTGCTCATGATTGTAGGTGGCCGTGGCCTGGTGCCCGGCAGAGGGAGTTGGGCACAAATGATGGCCTGTTTCCAGGGGTAAGTAAAGTCAGCTGCCCAGGTGCCTGATGTCAGTTTGTAGCAGGCCTTTGGCCCTCCATGGGAAGCCAGGCTTCCAGCTTGTGGCAGCTTGCATCTGGAAGAAATCCTGTTTCGTTCGGAATTATAGGTGGCCGAGGCCAGGTGCCCGGCAGGGGAAATTGGGCACAAAGGATGGCCTGTTTCCAGGGGTAAGTAAAGTTAGCTGCCCAGGTGCCTGATGTCAGTTTGTAGGAGGCCTTTGGCCCTCCAAGGGAAGCCAGGCTTCCAGCTTGTGGCTGCTTGCATCTGGAAGAAATCCTGTTCCGTTTGGGATTGTCGGTGGCCGAGGCCTGGTGCCCGGCAGAGGGAGTTGGGCACAAAGGATGGCCTGTTTCCAGGGGTAAGTAAATTCAGCTGCCCAGGTGCCTGATGTCAGTTTGCAGGTGGCTATTGTTCCTCCATGGGATGCCAGGCTTCCAGCTTGTGGCTGCTTGCATCTGGAACTAATCCTGTTCCGTTCGGGATTGTAGGTGTGCGAGGCCAGGTGCCCGGCAGAAAGAGTTGGGCACAAAGGATGGCCTGTTTCCAGGGGTAAGTAAAGTCAGCTGCCCAGGTGCCTGATGTCAGTTTGTAGGAGGCCTTTGGCCCTCCAAGGGAAGCCAGTCTTCCAGTTTGTGGCAGCTTGCATCTGGAAGAAATCCTGTTCCATTCGGGATTGTAGGTGGCCGAGGCATGGTGCCCGGCAGAGGGAGTTGGGCACAAAGATGGCCTGTTTCCAGGGGTAAGTAAAGTCAGCTGCCCAGGTGCCTGATGTCAGTTTGTAGGAGGCCTTTGGCCTTCCAAGGGAAGCCAGTCTTCCAGTTTGTGGCAGCTTGCATCTGGAAGAAATCCTGTTCCGTTCGGGATTGTAGGTGGCCGAGGCCAGGTGCCCGGCAGAGGGAGTTGGGCACAAATGATGTCCTGTTTCCAGGGGTTAGTAAAGTCAGCTGCCCAGGTGTCTGATGTCAGTTTGTAGCAGGCCTTTGGCCCTCCATGGGAAGCCTGGCTTCCAGGTTGTGGCAGCTTGCATCTGGAAGAAATGCTGATCCGTTTGGGATTGTAGGTGGCCGAGGGCAGGTGCCCGGCAGAGGGAGTTGGGAACAAAGGATGGCCTGTTTTCAGGGGTAAGTAAAGTCAGCTGCCCAGGTGCCTGATGTCAGTTTGTAGGAGGCCTTTGGCCCTCCATGGGAAGCCAGGCTTCCAGCTTGTGGCAGCTTGCATCTTGAAGAAATCCTGTTCCATTCGGGATTGTAGGTGGCCGAGGCCTGGTGCCCGGCAGAGGGAGTTGGGCACAAAGATGGCCTGTTTCCAGGGGTAAGTAAAGTCAGCTGCCCAGGTGCCTGATGTCAGTTTGTAGGAGGCCTTTGGCCCTCCAAGGGAAGCCAGTCTTCCAGTTTGTGGCAGCTTGCATCTGGAAGAAATCCTGTTCCGTTCGGGATTGTAGGTGGCCGAGGCCAGGTGCCCGGCAGAGGGAGTTGGGCACAAATGATGGCTTGCTTCCAGGGGTTAGTAAAGTCAGCTGCCCAGGTGTCTGATGTCAGTTTGTAGCAGGCCTTTGGCCCTCCATGGGAAGCCTGGCTTCCAGCTTGTGGCAGCTTGCATCTGGAAGAAATGCTGATCCGTTCGGGATTGTAGGTGGCCGAGGCCAGGTGCCCGGCAGAGGGAGTTTGGCACAAATGATGGCCTGTTTCCAGGGGTAAGTAAAGTCAGCTGCCCAGGTGCCTGATGTCAGTTTGTAGGAGGCCTTTGGCCCTCCATGGGAAGCCAGGCTTCCAGCTTGTGGCAGCTTGCATCTGGAAGAAATCCTGTTCCTTTTGGGATTGTAGGTGGCCGAGGCCTGTTGCCCGGCAGAGGGAGTTGGGCACAAATGATGGCCTGTTTCCAGGGGTAAGTAAAGTCAGCTGCCCAGGTGCCTGATGTCAGTTTGTAGGAGGCCTTTGGCCCTTCAAGGGAAACTAGTCTTCCAGTTTGTGGCAGCTTGCATCTGGAAGAAATCCTGTTCCATTCGGGATTGTAGGTGGCCGAGGCCAGGTGCCCGGCAGAGGGAGTTGGGCACAAATGATGGCCTGTTTCCAGGGGGAAGTAAAATCAGCTGCCCAGGTGCCTGATGTCAGTTTGTAGAAGGCCTTTGGCCCTCCATGGGAAGCCAGGCTTCCAGCTTGTGGCAGCTTGCATCTGGAAGAAATCCTGTTCCGTTCGGGATTGTAGGTGGCCGAGGACAGGTGCCCGGCAGAGGAAACTGGGCACAAATGATGGCCTGTTTCCAGGGCTAAGTAAAGTCAGCTGCCCAGGTGCCTGATGTCAGTTTGTAGGAGGCCTTTGGCCCTCCAAGGGAAGCCAGGCTTCCAGCTTGTGGCAGCTTGCATCTGGAAGAAATCCTGTTTCGTTCGGGATTGTAGGTGTCCGGAGCCGGGTGCCCTGCTGAGGGAGTAGGGAACAAATGATGGCCTGTTTCCAAGGGTTAGTAAAGTCAGCTGCCCAGGTGCCTGATGTCAGTTTGTAGGAGGCCTTTGGCCATCCAAGGGAAGCAAGTCTACCAGTTTGTGGCAGCTTGCATCTGGAAGAAATCCTGTTCCATTCGGGATTGAAGGTGGCCGAGGCCAGGTGCCCGGCAGAGGGAGTTGGGCACAAATGATGGCCTGTTTCCAGGGGTTAGTAAAGTCAGCTGCCCAGATGCCTTGAATCAGTTTGTAGCAGGCCTTTGGCCCTCCATGGGAAGCCAGGCTTCCAGCTTGTGGCAGCTTGCATCTTGAAGAAATCCTGTTCCGTTTGGAATTGTAGGTGGCCGAGGCCAGGTGCCCTGCTGCAGGAGTTGGGCACAAAGGATGGCCTGTTTCCAGGGGTAAGTAAAGTCAGCTGCCCAGGTGCCTGATGTCAGTTTGTAGGAGGCCTTTAGCCCTGCAAGGGAAGCTAGTCTTCCAGTTTGTGGCAGCTTGCATCTGGAAGAAATCCTGTTCCGTTCGGGATTGTAGGTGGCCGAGGCCAGGTGCCCGGCAGAGGGAGTTGGGAACAAAGGATGGCCTGTTTCCAGGGGTAAGTAAAGTTAGCTGCCCAGGTGCCTGATGTCAGTTTGTAGGAGGCCTTTGGCCCTCCAAGGGAAGCTAGTCTTCCAGTTTGTGGCAGCTTGCATCTTGAAGAAATGCTGTTCTGCTCGGGAATGTAGGTGTCCGAGGCCAGGTGCCTGGCAGAGGGAGTTGGGCACAAAGGATGACCTGTTTCCAGGGGGAAGTAAAGTCAGCTGCCCAGGTGCCTGATGTCAGTTTGTAGAAGGCCTTTGGCCCTCCATGGGAAGCCAGGCTTCCAGCTTGTGGCAGCTTGCATCTGGAAGAAATCCTGTTTCGTTCGGGATTGTTGGTGTCCGGAGTTGGGTGCCCTGCTGAGGGAGTAGGGATCAAATGATGGCCTGTTTCCAAGGGTTAGTAAAGTCAGCTGCCCAGGTGTCTGATGTGAGTTTGTAGCAGGCCTTTGGCCCTCCATGGGAAGCCAGGCTTCCAGCTTGTGGCAGCTTGCATCTGGAAGAAATCCTGTTTCGTTCGGGATTATAGGTGGCCGAGGCCAGGTGCCCGGCAGGGGAAATTGGGCACAAAGGATGGCCTGTTTCCAGGGGTAAGTAAAGTTAGCTGCCCAGGTGCCTGATGTCAGTTTGTAGGAGGCCTTTGGCCCTCCAAGGGAAGCCAGGCTTCCAGCTTGTGGCTGCTTGCATCTGGAAGAAATCCTGTTCCGTTTGGGATTGTCGGTGGCCGAGGCCTGGTGCCCGGCAGAGGGAGTTGGGCACAAAGGATGGCCTGTTTCCAGGGGTAAGTAAATTCAGCTGCCCAGGTGCCTGATGTCAGTTTGCAGGTGGCTATTGTTCCTCCATGGGATGCCAGGCTTCCAGCTTGTGGCTGCTTGCATCTGGAACTAATCCTGTTCCGTTCGGGATTGTAGGTGTGCGAGGCCAGGTGCCCGGCAGAAAGAGTTGGGCACAAAGGATGGCCTGTTTCCAGGGGTAAGTAAAGTCAGCTGCCCAGGTGCCTGATGTCAGTTTGTAGGAGGCCTTTGGCCCTCCAAGGGAAGCCAGTCTTCCAGTTTGTGGCAGCTTGCATCTGGAAGAAATCCTGTTCCATTCGGGATTGTAGGTGGCCGAGGCATGGTGCCCGGCAGAGGGAGTTGGGCACAAAGATGGCCTGTTTCCAGGGGTAAGTAAAGTCAGCTGCCCAGGTGCCTGATGTCAGTTTGTAGGAGGCCTTTGGCCCTCCAAGGGAAGCCAGTCTTCCAGTTTGTGGCAGCTTGCATCTGGAAGAAATCCTGTTCCGTTCGGGATTGTAGGTGGCCGAGGCCAGGTGCCCGGCAGAGGGAGTTGGGCACAAATGATGTCCTGTTTCCAGGGGTTAGTAAAGTCAGCTGCCCAGGTGTCTGATGTCAGTTTGTAGCAGGCCTTTGGCCCTCCATGGGAAGCCTGGCTTCCAGGTTGTGGCAGCTTGCATCTGGAAGAAATGCTGATCCGTTTGGGATTGTAGGTGGCCGAGGCCAGGTGCCCGGCAGAGGGAGTTGGGAACAAAGGATGGCCTGTTTTCAGGGGTAAGTAAAGTCAGCTGCCCAGGTGCCTGATGTCAGTTTGTAGGAGGCCTTTGGCCCTCCATGGGAAGCCAGGCTTCCAGCTTGTGGCAGCTTGCATCTTGAAGAAATCCTGTTCCATTCGGGATTGTAGGTGGCCGAGGCCTGGTGCCCGGCAGAGGGAGTTGGGCACAAAGATGGCCTGTTTCCAGGGGTAAGTAAAGTCAGCTGCCCAGGTGCCTGATGTCAGTTTGTAGGAGGCCTTTGGCCCTCCAAGGGAAGCCAGTCTTCCAGTTTGTGGCAGCTTGCATCTGGAAGAAATCCTGTTCCGTTCGGGATTGTAGGTGGCCGAGGCCAGGTGCCCGGCAGAGGGAGTTGGGCACAAATGATGGCTTGCTTCCAGGGGTTAGTAAAGTCAGCTGCCCAGGTGTCTGATGTCAGTTTGTAGCAGGCCTTTGGCCCTCCATGGGAAGCCTGGCTTCCAGCTTGTGGCAGCTTGCATCTGGAAGAAATGCTGATCCGTTCGGGATTGTAGGTGGCCGAGGCCAGGTGCCCGGCAGAGGGAGTTGGGAATAAAGGATGGCCTGTTTCCAGGGGTAAGTAAAGTTAGCTGCCCAGGTGCCTGGTGTCAGTTTGTAGGAGGCCTTTGGCCCTCCAAGGGAAGGTAGTCTTCCAGTTTGTGGCAACTTGCATCTTGAAGAAATGCTGTTCTGCTCGGGATTGTAGGTGGCCGAGGCCTGGTGCCTGGCAGAGGGAGATGGGCACAAATGATGGACTGTTTCCAGGGGTAAGTAAAGTCAGCTGCCCAGGTGCCTGATGTCAGTTTCTAGCAGGCCTTTGGCCCTCCATGGGAAGCCAGGCTTCCAGCTTGTGGCAGCTTGCATCTGGAAGAAATCCTGTTCCGTTCGGGATTGTAGGTGGCCGAGGCCAGGTGCCCGGAAGAGGAAATTGGGCACAAAGGATGGCCTGTTTCCAGGGGTAAGTAAAGTCAGCTGCCCAGGTGCCTGATGTCAGTTTGTTAGAGGCCTTTGGCCCTCCAAGGGAAGCCAGGCTTCCAGCTTGTGGCAGCTTGAATCTGGAAGAAATCCTGTTCCGTTTGGGATTGTAGGTGGCCGAGGCCTGGTGCCCGGCAGAGGGAGTTGGGCACAAATGATGGCCTGTTTCCAGGGGTAAGTAAAGTCAGCTGCCCAGGTGCCTGATGTCAGTTTGTAGCAGGCCTTTGGCCCTCCATGGGAAGCCAGGCTTCCAGCTTGTGGCAGCTTGCATCTGGAAGAAATCCTGTTCCGTTCGGGATTGTAGGTGGCCGAGACCAGGTGCCCAGCAGAGGGAGTTTGGCACAAATGATGGCCTGTTTCCAGGGGTAAGTAAAGTCAGCTGCCCAGGTGCCTGATGTCAGTTTGTAGGAGGCCTTTGGCCCTCCATGGGAAGCCAGGCTTCCAGCTTGTGGCAGCTTGCATCTGGAAGAAATCCTGTTCCTTTTGGGATTGTAGGTGGCCGAGGCCTGTTGCCCGGCAGAGGGAGTTGGGCACAAAGGATGGCCTGTTTCCAGGGGTAAGTAAAGTCAGCTGCCCAGGTGCCTGATGTCAGTTTGTAGGAGGCCTTTGGCCCTTCAAGGGAAACTAGTCTTCCAGTTTGTGGCAGCTTGCATCTGGAAGAAATCCTGTTCCATTCGGGATTGTAGGTGGCCGAGGCCAGGTGCCCGGCAGAGGGAGTTGGGCACAAATGATGGCCTGTTTCCAGGGGGAAGTAAAATCAGCTGCCCAGGTGCCTGATGTCAGTTTGTAGAAGGCCTTTGGCCCTCCATGGGAAGCCAGGCTTCCAGCTTGTGGCAGCTTGCATCTGGAAGAAATCCTGTTCCGTTCGGGATTGTAGGTGGCCGAGGACAGGTGCCCGGCAGAGGAAATTGGGCACAAATGATGGCCTGTTTCCAGGGCTAAGTAAAGTCAGCTGCCCAGGTGCCTGATGTCAGTTTGTAGGAGGCCTTTGGCCCTCCAAGGGAAGCCAGGCTTCCAGCTTGTGGCAGCTTGCATCTGGAAGAAATCCTGTTCCATTCAGGATTGTAGGTGTCCGGAGCCGGGTGCCCTGCTGAGGGAGTAGGGAACAAATGATGGCCTGTTTCCAAGGGTTAGTAAAGTCAGCTGCCCAGGTGCCTGATGTCAGTTTGTAGGAGGCCTTTGGCCATCCAAGGGAAGCAAGTCTACCAGTTTGTGGCAGCTTGCATCTGGAAGAAATCCTGTTCCATTCGGGATTGAAGGTGGCCGAGGCCAGGTGCCCGGCAGAGGGAGTTGGGCACAAATGATGGCCTGTTTCCAGGGGTTAGTAAAGTCAGCTGCCCAGATGCCTTGAATCAGTTTGTAGCAGGCCTTTGGCCCTCCATGGGAAGCCAGGCTTCCAGCTTGTGGCAGCTTGCATCTTGAAGAAATCCTGTTCCGTTTGGGATTGTAGGTGGCCGAGGCCAGGTGCCCTGCTGCAGGAGTTGGGAACAAAGGATGGCCTGTTTCCAGGGGTAAGTAAAGTCAGCTGCCCAGGTGCCTGATGTCAGTTTGTAGCAGGCCTTTGGCTCTCCAAGTGATGCTAGTCTTCCTGTTCAATGCAGCTTCCATCTGGAAAAAATCCTATTCCGTTCAAGATTGTAGGTGGCCGAGGCCAGGTGCCCGGCAGAGGGAGTTGGTCAGAAAGGAAGGCCTGATTCCAGGGGTAAGTAAAGTCAGCTGCCCAGGTGCCTGATGTCAGTTTGTAGGAGGCCTTTGGCCCTCCAAGGGAAGCCAGGCTTCCAGCTTGTGGCAGCTTGCATCTGGAAGAAATCCTGTTCCGTTCGGGATTGTAGGTGGCCGGAGCCGGGTGCCCAGCAGAGGGAGTTTGGCACAAATGATGGCCTGTTTCCAGGGGTAAGTAAAGTCAGATGCCCAGGTGCCTGATGTCAGTTTGTAGGAGGCCTTTGGCCCTCCATGGGAAGACTGGCTGCTAGCTTGTGGCAGCTTGCATCTGGAAGAAATCCTGTTCCGTTTGGGATTGTAGGTGGCCGAGGCCAGGTGCCCGGCAGAGGGAGTTGGGCACAAATGATGGCCTGTTTCCAGGGGTAAGTAAAGTCAGCTGCCCAGGTGCATGATGTCAGTTTGTAGGAGGCCTTTAGCCCTGCAAGGGAAGCTAGTCTTCCAGTTTGTGGCAGCTTGCATCTGGAAGAAATCCTGTTCCGTTCGGGATTGTAGGTGGCCGAGGCCAGGTGCCCGGCAGAGGGAGTTGGGAACAAAGGATGGCCTGTTTCCAGGGGTAAGTAAAGTTAGCTGCCCAGGTGCCTGATGTCAGTTTGTAGGAGGCCTTTGGCCCTCCAAGGGAAGCTAGTCTTCCAGTTTGTGGCAGCTTGCATCTTGAAGAAATGCTGTTCTGCTCGGGAATGTAGGTGTCCGAGGCCAGGTGCCTGGCAGAGGGAGTTGGGCACAAAGGATGACCTGTTTCCAGGGGGAAGTAAAGTCAGCTGCCCAGGTGCCTGATGTCAGTTTGTAGAAGGCCTTTGGCCCTCCATGGGAAGCCAGGCTTCCAGCTTGTGGCAGCTTGCATCTGGAAGAAATCCTGTTTCGTTCGGGATTGTAGGTGTCCGGAGTTGGGTGCCCTGCTGAGGGAGTAGGGATCAAATGATGGCCTGTTTCCAAGGGTTAGTAAAGTCAGCTGCCCAGGTGTCTGATGTGAGTTTGTAGCAGGCCTTTGGCCCTCCATGAGAAGCCAGGCTTCCAGCTTGTGGCAGCTTGCATCTTGAAGAAATCCTGTTCCGTTTGGGATTGTAGGTGGCCGAGGCCAGGTGCCCGGCAAAGAAAATTAGGCACAAAGGACGGCCTGTTTCCAGGGGTAAGTAAAGTCAGCTGCCCAGGTGCCTGATGTCAGTTTGTAGGAGGCCTTTGGCCCTCCAAGGGAAGCCAGGCTTCCAGCTTGTGGCAGCTTGCATCTGGAAGAAATCCTGTTCCGTTTGGAATTGTAGGTGCCCGAGGCCTGGTGCCCGACAGAGGGAGTTGGGCACAAATGATGGCCTGTTTCCAAGGGTTAGTAAAGTCAGCTGCCCAGGTGTCTGATTTCAGTTTGTAGCAGGCCTTTGGCCCTCCATGAGAAGCCTGGCTTCCAGCTTGTGGCAGCTTGCATCGCGAAGAAATCCTGTTCCATTCCGGATTGTAGGTGGCCGAGGCCAGGTGCCTGGTAGAGGGAGTTGGGCACAAATGATGGCCTGTTTCCAAGGGTTAGTAAAGTCAGCTGCCCAGGTGTCTGATTTCAGTTTGTAGCAGGCCTTTGGCTCTCCATGCGAAGCCTGGCTTCCAGCTTGTGGCAGCTTGCATCGCGAAGAAATCCTGTTCCATTCGGGATTGTAGGTGGCCGAGGCCAGGTGCCTGGCAGAGGGAGTTGGGCACAAATGATGGCCTGTTTCCAGGGGTAAGTAAAGTCAGCTGCCCAGGTGCCTGATGTCAGTTTGTAGGAGGCCTTTGGCCCTCCATGGGAAGCCAGGCTTCCAGCTTGTGGCAGCTTGCATCTGGAAGAAATCCTGTTCCGTTCGGGATTGTAGGTGGCCGAGGCCTGGTGCCCGGCAGAGGGAGTTGGGCACAAATGATGGCCTGTTTCCAGGGGTAAGTAAAGTCAGCTGCCCAGGTGCCTGATGTCAGTTTGTAGGAGGCCTTTGGCCCTTCAAGGGAAACTAGTCTTCCAGTTTGTGGCAGCTTGCATCTGGAAGAAATCCTGTTCCATTCAGGATTGTAGGTGGCCGAGGCCAGGTGCCCGGCAGAGGGAGTTGGGCACAAAGATGGCCTGTTTCCAGGGGTAAGTAAAGTCAGCTGCCCAGGTGCCTGATGTCAGTTTGTAGGAGGCCTTTAGCCCTGCAAGGGAAGCTAGTCTTCCAGTTTGTGGCAGCTTGCATCTGGAAGAAATCCTGTTCCGTTCGGGATTGTAGGTGGCCGAGGCCAGGTGCCCGGCAGAGGGAGTTGGGAACAAAGGATGGCCTGTTTCCAGGGGTAAGTAAAGTTAGCTGCCCAGGTGCCTGATGTCAGTTTGTAGGAGGCCTTTGGCCCTCCAAGGGAAGCTAGTCTTCCAGTTTGTGGCAGCTTGCATCTGGAAGAAATGCTGTTCTGCTCATGATTGTAGGTGGTCGAGGCCAGGTGCCCGGCAGAGGGAGTTGGGCACAAATGATGGCCTGTTTCCAGGGGTAAGTAAAGTCAGCTGCCCAGGTGTCTGATGTCAGTTTGTAGCAGGCCTTTGGCCCTCCATGGGAAGCCAGGCTTCCAGCTTGTGGCAGCTTGCATCTGGAAGAAATCCTGTTCCGTTCGGGATTGTAGGTGGCCGAGGCCAGGTGCCCGGCAGAGGAAATTGGGCACAAATGATGGCCTGTTTCCAGGGCTAAGTAAAGTCAGCTGCCCAGGTGCCTGATGTCAGTTTGTAGGAGGCCTTTGGCCCTCCAAGGGAAGCCAGGCTTCCAGCTTGTGGCAGCTTGCATCTTGAAGAAATCCTGTTTCGTTCGGGATTGTAGGTGTCCAGGGCTGGGTGCCCTGCTGAGGGAGTAGGGAACAAATGATGGCCTGTTTCCAAGGGTTAGTAAAGTCAGCTGCCCAGGTGTCTGATGTCAGTTTGTAGCAGGCCTTTGGCCCTCCATGAGAAGCCTGGCTTCCAGCTTGTGGCAGCTTGCATCTGGAAGAAATCCTGTTCCGTTCGGGATTGTAGGTGGCCAAGGCCAGGTGCCCGGCAAAGGAAATTGGGCACAAAGGACGGCCTGTTTCCAGGGGTAAGTAAAGTCAGCTGCCCAGGTGCCTGATGTCAGTTTGTAGGAGGCCTTTGGCCCTCCAAGGGAAGCCAGGCTTCCAGCTTGTGGCAGCTTGCATCTTGAAGAAATCCTGTTCCGTTTGGGATTGTAGGTGGCCGAGGCCTGGTGCCCGGCAGAGGGAGTTGGGCACAAAGGATGGCCTGTTTCCAGGGGTAAGTAAAGTCAGCTGCCCAGGTGCCTGATGTCAGTTTGTAGGAGGCCTTTAGCCCTGCAAGGGAAGCTAGTCTTCCAGTTTGTGGCAGCTTGCATCTGGAAGAAATCCTGTTCCGTTCGGGATTGTAGGTGGCCGAGGCCAGGTGCCCGGCAGAGGGAGTTGGGAACAAAGGATGGCCTGTTTCCAGGGGTAAGTAAAGTTAGCTGCCCAGGTGCCTGATGTCAGTTTGTAGGAGGCCTTTGGCCCTCCAAGGGAAGCTAGTCTTCCAGTTTGTGGCAGCTTGCATCTTGAAGAAATGCTGTTCTGCTCGGGAATGTAGGTGTCCGAGGCCAGGTGCCTGGCAGAGGGAGTTGGGCACAAAGGATGACCTGTTTCCAGGGGGAAGTAAAGTCAGCTGCCCAGGTGCCTGATGTCAGTTTGTAGAAGGCCTTTGGCCCTCCATGGGAAGCCAGGCTTCCAGCTTGTGGCAGCTTGCATCTGGAAGAAATCCTGTTTCGTTCGGGATTGTAGGTGTCCGGAGTTGGGTGCCCTGCTGAGGGAGTAGGGATCAAATGATGGCCTGTTTCCAAGGGTTAGTAAAGTCAGCTGCCCAGGTGTCTGATGTGAGTTTGTAGCAGGCCTTTGGCCCTCCATGAGAAGCCAGGCTTCCAGCTTGTGGCAGCTTGCATCTTGAAGAAATCCTGTTCCGTTTGGGATTGTAGGTGGCCGAGGCCAGGTGCCCGGCAAAGAAAATTAGGCACAAAGGATGGCCTGTTTCCAGGGGTAAGTAAAGTCAGCTGCCCAGGTGCCTGATGTCAGTTTGTAGGAGGCCTTTGGCCCTCCAAGGGAAGCCAGGCTTCCAGCTTGTGGCAGCTTGCATCTGGAAGAAATCCTGTTCCGTTTGGAATTGTAGGTGCCCGAGGCCTGGTGCCCGACAGAGGGAGTTGGGCACAAATGATGGCCTGTTTCCAAGGGTTAGTAAAGTCAGCTGCCCAGGTGTCTGATGTCAGTTTGTAGCAGGCCTTTGGCCCTCCATGAGAAGCCTGGCTTCCAGCTTGTGGCAGCTTGCATCGCGAAGAAATCCTGTTCCATTCCGGATTGTAGGTGGCCGAGGCCAGGTGCCTGGTAGAGGGAGTTGGGCACAAATGATGGCCTGTTTCCAAGGGTTAGTAAAGTCAGCTGCCCAGGTGTCTGATTTCAGTTTGTAGCAGGCCTTTGGCTCTCCATGAGAAGCCTGGCTTCCAGCTTGTGGCAGCTTGCATCGCGAAGAAATCCTGTTCCATTCGGGATTGTAGGTGGCCGAGGCCAGGTGCCTGGCAGAGGGAGTTGGGCACAAATGATGGCCTGTTTCCAGGGGTAAGTAAAGTCAGCTGCCCAGGTGCCTGATGTCAGTTTGTAGGAGGCCTTTGGCCCTTCAAGGGAAACTAGTCTTCCAGTTTGTGGCAGCTTGCATCTGGAAGAAATCCTGTTCCATTCAGGATTGTAGGTGGCCGAGGCCAGGTGCCCGGCAGAGGGAGTTGGGCACAAAGATGGCCTGTTTCCAGGGGTAAGTAAAGTCAGCTGCCCAGGTGCCTGATGTCAGTTTGTAGGAGGCCTTTAGCCCTGCAAGGAAAGCTAGTCTTCCAGTTTGTGGCAGCTTGCATCTGGAAGAAATCCTGTTCCGTTCGGGATTGTAGGTGGCCGAGGCCAGGTGCCCGGCAGAGGGAGTTGGGAACAAAGGATGGCCTGTTTCCAGGGGTAAGTAAAGTTAGCTGCCCAGGTGCCTGATGTCAGTTTGTAGGAGGCCTTTGGCCCTCCAAGGGAAGCTAGTCTTCCAGTTTGTGGCAGCTTGCATCTGGAAGAAATGCTGTTCTGCTCATGATTGTAGGTGGCCGAGGCCTGGTGCCCGGCAGAGGGAGTTGGGCACAAATGATGGCCTGTTTCCAGGGGTAAGTAAAGTCAGCTGCCCAGGTGCCTGATGTCAGTTTGTAGTAGGCCTTTGGCTTTTCAAGGGGAACTAGTCTTCCAGTTTGTGGCAGCTTGCATCTGGAAGAAATCCTGTTCCATTCGGGATTGTAGGTGGCCGAGGCCAGGTGCCTGGCAGAGGGAGTTGGGCACAAATGATGGCCTGTTTCCAGGGGTAAGTAAAGTCAGCTGCCCAGGTGCCTGATGTCAGTTTGTAGGAGGCCTTTGGCCCTCCAAAAGAAGCCAGGCTTCCAGCTTGTGGTATCTTGCATCTTGAAGAAATCCTGTTCCGTTTGGGATCGTAGGTGGCCGAGGCCTGGTGCCCGGCAGAGGGACTTGGGCACAAATGATGGCCTGTTTCCAGGGGTAAGTAAAGTCAGCTGCCCAGCTGCCTGATGTCAGTTTGTAGTAGGCCTTTGGGTTTTCAAGGGAAACTAGTCTTCCAGATTGTGGCAGCTTGCATCGCAAAGAAATCCTGTTCCGTTCGGGATTGTAGGTGTCCGAGGCCAGGTGCCCGGCAGAAAGAGTTGGGAACAAAGGATGGCCTGTTTCCAGGGGTAAGTAAAGTCAGCTGCCCAGGTGCCTGATGTCAGTTTGTAGGAGGCCTTTGGCTTTTCAAGGGAAACTAGTCTTCCAGTTTGTGGCAGCGTGCATCTGGAAGAAATCCTGTTCCATTCGGGATTGTAGGTGGCCGAGGCCAGGTGCCTGGCAGAGGGAGTTGGGCACAAATGATGGCCTGTTTCCAGGGGTAAGTAAAGTCAGCTGCCCAGGTGCCTGATGTCAGTTTGTAGGAGGCCTTTGGCCCTCCAAGGGAAGCCAGACTTCCAGCTTGTGGTATCTTGCATCTTGAAGAAATCCTGTTCCGTTTGGGATCGTAGGTGGCCGAGGCCTGGTGCCCGGCAGAGGGAGTTGGGCACAAAGGATGGCCTGTTTCCAGGGGTAAGTAAAGTCAGCTGCCCAGGTGCCTGATGTCAGTTTGTAGGAGGCCTTTGGCCCTCCAAGGGAAGCTAGTCTTCCAGTTTGTGGCAGCTTGCATCTGGAAGAAATACTATTCCGTTCGGGATTGTAGGTGGCCAAAGCCAGGTGCCCGGCAGAGGGAGTTGGTCAGAAAGGATGGCCTGTTTCCAGGGGTAAGTAAAGTTAGCTGCCCAGGTGCCTGATGTCAGTTTGTAGGAGGCCTTTGGCCCTCCATGGGAAGCCAGGCTTCCAGCTTCTGGCAGCTTGCATGTGGAAGAAATCCTGTTCCGTTTGGGATTGTAGGTGGCCGAGGACAGGCGCCCGGCAGAGGGAGTTGGGCACAAATGATGGCCTGTTTCCAGGAGTAAGTAAAGTCAGCTGCCCAGGTGCCTGATGTCTGTTTATAGGAGGCCATTGGCCCTCCAAGAGCAGCCAGGCTTCCAGTTTGTGGCAGCTTGCATCTGGAAGAAATCCTGATCCGTTTGGGATCGTAGGTGTCCGGAGCCGGGTGCCCTGCCGAGGGAGTAGGGAACAAATGATGGCCTGTTTCCAAGGGTTAGTAAAGTCAGCTGCCCAGGTGTCTGATGTCAGTTTGTAGCAGGCCTTTGGCCCTCCATGAGAAGCCTGGCTTCCAGCTTGTGGCAGCTTGCATCTGGAAGAAATCCTGTTCCGTTCGGGATTGTAGGTGGCCAAGGCCAGGTGCCCGGCAAAGGAAATTGGGCACAAAGGACGGCCTGTTTCCAGGGGTAAGTAAAGTCAGCTGCCCAGGTGCCTGATGTCAGTTTGTAGGGGGCCTTTGGCTTTTCAAGGGAAACTAGTCTTCCAGTTTGTGGCAGCTTGCATCTGGAAGAAATCCTGTTCCATTCGGGATTGTAGGTGGCCGAGGCCAGGTGCCTGGCAGAGGGAGTTGGGCACAAATGATGGCCTGTTTCCAGGGGTAAGTAAAGTCAGCTGCCCAGGTGCCTGATGTCAGTTTGTAGGAGGCCTTTGGCCCTCCAAGGGAAGCCAGACTTCCAGCTTGTGGTATCTTGCATCTTGAAGAAATCCTGTTCCGTTTGGGATCGAAGGTGGCCGAGGCCTGGTGCCCGGCAGAGGGAGTTGGGCACAAATGATGGCCTGTTTCCAGGGGTAAGTAAAGTCAGCTGCCCAGGTGCCTGATGTCAGTTTGTAGGAGGCCTTTGGCCCTCCATGGGAAACTAGTCTTCCAGTTTGTGGCAGCTTGCATCTGGAAGAAATCCTGTTCCATTCGGGATTGTAGGTGGCCGAGGCCTGGTGTCGGGCAGAGGGAGTTGGGCACAAAGATGGCCTATTTCCAGGGGGAAGTAAAGTCAGCTGCCCAGGTGCCTGATGTCAGTTTGTAGGAGACCTTTGGCCCTCCAAGGGAAGCTAGTCTTCCAGTTTGTGGCAGCTTGCATCTGGAAGAAATCCTATTCCGTTCGGGATTGTAGGTGGCCGAGGCCAGGTGCCCGGCAGAGGGAGTTGGGAACAAAGGATGGCCTGTTTCCAGGGGTAAGTAAAGTCAGCGGCCCAGGTGCCTGATGTCAGTTTGTAGGAGGCCTTTGGCCCTCCATGGGAAACCAGTCTTCCAGTTTGTGGCAGCTTGCATCTGGAAGAAATCCTGTTCCATTCGGGATTGTAGGTGGCCGAGGCCTGGTGTCGGGCAGAGGGAGTTGGGCACAAAGATGGCCTGTTTCCAGGGGTAAGTAAAGTCAGCTGCCCAGGTGCCTGATGTCAGTTTGTAGGAGGCCTTCGGCCCTCCAAGGGAAGCTAGTCTTCCAGCTTGTGGGAGCTTGCATCTGGAAGAAATCCTGTTCCGTTTTGGATTGTAGGTGGCCGAGGCCTGGTGCCCGGCAGAGGGAGTTGGGCACAAATGAATGCCTGTTTCCAGGGGTAAGTAAAGTCAACTGCCCAGGTGCCTGATGTCAGTTTGTAGGAGGCCATTGGCCCTCCAAGAGCAGCCAGGCTTCCAGTTTGTGGCAGCTTGCATCTGGAAGAAATCCTGTTCCGTTTGGGATCGCAGGTGGCCGAGGCCTGGTGTCCGGCTAAGGGAGTTGGGAACAAAGGATGGCCTGTTTCCAGGGGTAAGTAAAGTTAGCTGCCCAGGTGCCTGATGTCAGTTTGTAGGAGGCCTTTGGCCCTCCAAGGGAAGCAAGTCTTCCAGTTTGTGGCTGCTTGCATCTGGAAGAAATCCTGTTCTATTCGGGAATGTAGGTGGCCGAGGCCTGCTGCCCGGCAGAGGGAGTTGGGCACAAAGGATGGCCTGTTTTCAGAGGTAAGTAAAGTCAGCTGCCCAGGTGCCTGATGTCAGTTTGTAGGAGGCCTTTGGCCCTCCAAGGGAAGCAAGTCTTCCAGTTTGTGGCAGCTTGCATCTGGAAGAAATCCTGTTCCGTTTGGGATTGTAGGTGGCCGAGGCCAGGTGCCCGGCAGAGGGAGTTGGGCACAAAGGATGGCCTGTTTCCAGGGGTAAGTAAAGTCAGCTGCCCAGGTGCCTGATGTCAGTTTGTAGGAGGCCTTTGGCCCTCCAAGGGAAGCCAGGCTTCCAGCATGTGGCAGCTTGCATCTGGAAGAAATCGTGTTCCTTTCGGGATTGTAGGTGGCCGGAGCCGGGTGCCCTGCTGCAGGAGTTGGGAAAAAAGGTTGGCCTGTTTCCAGGGGTAAGTAAAGTCAGCTGCCCAGGTGCCTGATGTCAGTTTGTAGTAGGCCTTTGGCCCTCCATGGGAAGCCAGGCTTCCAGCTTGTGGCAGCTTGCATCTGGAAGAAATCCTGTTCCGTTTGGGATTGTAGGTGGCCGAGGCCTGGTGTCCGGCTAAGGGAGTTGGGAACAAAGGATGGCCTGTTTCCAGGGGTAAGTAAAGTTAGCTGCCCAGGTGCCTGATGTCAGTTTGTAGGAGGCCTTTGGCCCTCCAAGGGAAGCAAGTCTTCCAGTTTGTGGCAGCTTGCATCTGGAAGAAATCCTGTTCCGTTTGGGATCGTACGTGGCCGAGGCCTGGTGTCCGGCTAAGGGAGTTGGGGACGAAGGATGGCCTGTTTCCAGGGGTAAGTAAAGTTAGCTGCCCAGGTGCCTGATGTCAGTTTGTAGGAGGCCTTTGGCCCTCCAAGAGAAGCAAGTCTTCCAGTTTGTGGCAGCTTGCATCTTGAAGAAATGCTGTTCTGCTCGGGAATGTAGGTGGCCGAGGCCAGGTGCCTGGCAGAGGGAGTTGGGCACAAAGGATGGCCTGTTTCCAGGGGGAAGTAAAGTCAGCTGCCCAGGTGCCTGATGTCAGTTTGTAGAAGGCCTTTGGCCCTCCAATGGAAGCTAGTCTTCCAGTTTGTGGCAGCTTGCATCTGGAAGAAATCCTATTCCGATCGGGATTGTAGGTGGCCGAGGCCAGGTGCCCGGCAGAAAGAGTTGGGAACAAAGGATGGCCTGTTTCCAGAGGTAAGTAAAGTCAGCTGCCCAGGTGCCTGATGTCAGTTTGTAGGAGGCCTTTGGCCCTCCAAGGGAAGCCAGGCTTCCAGCTTGTGTCAGCTTGCATCTGGAAGAAATCCTGTTCCGTTTTGGATTGTAGGTGGCCGAGGCCTGGTGCCCGGCAGAGGGAGTTGGGCACAAAGGATGGCCTGTTTCCAGGGGTAAGTAAAGTCAGCTGCCCAGGTGCCTGATGTCAGTTTGTAGGAGGCCATTGGCCCTCCAAGAGCAGCCAGACTTCCAGTTTGTGGCAGCTTGCATCTGGAAGAAATCCTGTTCCGTTTAGGATCGCAGGTGGCCGAGGCCGGGTGCCCGGCAGAGGGAGTTGGGCACAAATGATGGCCTGTTTCCAGGGGTAAGTAAAGTCAGCTGCCCAGGTGCCTTGAATCAGTTTGTAGCAGGCCTTTGGCCCTCCATGGGAAGCCTGGCTTCCAGCTTGTGGCAGCTTGCATCTGGAAGAAATGCTGTTCCGTTCGGGATTGTAGGTGGCCGAGGCCAGGTGCCCGGCAGAGGGAGCTGGTCAGAAAGGATGGCCTGTTTCCAGGGGTAAGTAAAGTTAGCTGCCCAGGTGCCTGGTTTCAGTTTGTAGGAGGCCTTTGGCCCTCCAAGAGAAGCTAGTCTTCCAGTTTGTGGCAGCTTGCATCTTGAAGAAATGCTGTTCTGCTCGGCAATGTAGGTGGCCGAGGCCTGGTGCCTGGCAGAGGGAGTTGGGCACAAAGGATGGCCTGTTTCCAGGGGGAAGTAAAGTCAGCTGCCCAGGTGCCTGATGTCAGTTTGTAGGAGGCCTTTAGCCCTCCATGGGAAGCCAGGCTTCCAGCTTGTGGCAGCTTGCATCTGGAAGAAATCCTGTTCCGTTCAGGATGGTAGGTGGCCGAGGCCAGGTGCCCGGCAGAGGAAATTGGGCACAAATGATGGCCTGTTTCCAGGGCTAAGTAAAGTCAGCTGCCCAGGTGCCTGATGTCAGTTTGTAGGAGGCCTTTGGCTCTCCAAGGGAAGCCAGGCTTCCAGCTTGTGGCAGCTTGCATCTGGAAGAAATCCTGTTTCGTTCGGGATTGTAGGTGTCCGGAGCCGGGTGCCCTGCTGAGGGAGTAGGGAAAAAATGATGGCCTGTTTCCAAGGGTTAGTAAAGTCAGCTGCCCAGGTGCCTGATGTCAGTTTGTAGGAGGCCTTTGGCCATCCAAGGGAAGCAAGTCTACCAGTTTGTGGCAGCTTGCATCTGGAAGAAATCCTGTTCCATTCGGGATTGAAGGTGGCCGAGGCCAGGTGCCCGGCAGAGGGAGTTGGGCACAAATGATGGCCTGTTTCCAGGGGTTAGTAAAGTCAGCTGCCCAGGTGCCTTGAATCAGTTTGTTGCAGGCCTTTGGCCCTCCATGGGAAGCCAGGCTTCCAGCTTGTGGCAGCTTGCATCTTGAAGAAATCCTGTTCCGTTTGGGATTGTAGGTGGCCGAGGCCAGGTGCCCTGCTGCAGGAGTTGGGAACAAAGGATGGCCTGTTTCCAGGGGTAAGTAAAGTCAGCTGCCCAGGTGCCTGATGTCAGTTTGTAGTAGGCCTTTGGCCCTCCATGGGAAGCCAGGCTTCCAGCTTGTGGCAGCTTGCATCTGGAAGAAATCCTGTTCCGTTTGGGATCGTAGGTGACCGAGGCCTGGTGCCCGGATGTGGGAGTTGGGCACAAATGAGAACCTGTTTCCAGGGGTAAGTAAAGTCAGCTGCCCAGGTGCCTGATGTCAGTTTGTAGCCGGCCTTTGGCTCTCCAAGTGATGTAACTCTTCCTGTTCAATGCAGCTTCCATCTGGAAAAAATCCTATTCCGTTCAAGATTGTAGGTGGCCGAGGCCAGGTGCCCGGCAGAGGGAGTTGGTCAGAAAGGATGGCCTGTTTCCAGGGGTAAGTAAAGTCAGCTGCCCAGGTGCCTGATGTCAGTTTGTAGGAGGCCTTTGGCCCTCCAAGGGAAGCCAGGCTTCCAGCTTGTGGCAGCTTGCATCTGGAAGAAATCCTGTTCCGTTCGGGATTGTAGGTGGCCGGAGCCGGGTGCCCAGCAGAGGGAGTTTGGCACAAATGATGGCCTTTTTCCAGGGGTAAGTAAAGTCAGCTGCCCAGGTGCCTGATGTCAGTTTGTAGGAGGCCTTTGGCCCTCCATGGGAAGACTGGCTGTTAGCTTGTGGCAGCTTGCATCTGGAAGAAATCCTGTTCCGTTTGGGATTGTAGGTGGCCGAGGCCTGGTGCCCGGCAGAGGGAGTTGGGCACAAATGATGGCCTGTTTCCAGGGGTAAGTAAAGTCAGCTGCCCAGGTGCCTGATGTCAGTTTGTAGCAGGCCTTTGGCTCTCCAAGTGATGCTAGTCTTCCTGTTCAATGCAGCTTCCATCTGGAAAAAATCCTATTCCGTTCAAGATTGTAGGTGGCCGAGGCCAGGTGCCCGGCAGAGGGAGTTGGTCAGAAAGGATGGCCTGTTTCCAGGGGTAAGTAAAGTCAGCTGCCCAGGTGCGTGATGTCAGTTTGTAGGAGGCCTTTGGCCCTCCAAGGGATGCCAGGCTTCCAGCTTGTGGCAGCTTGCATCTGGAAGAAATCCTGTTCCGTTCGGGATTATAAGTGGCCGGAGCCACGTGCCCAGCAGAGGGAGTTGGGCACAAATGATGGCCTATTTCCAGGGGTAAGTAAAGTCAGCTGCCCAGGTGCCTGATGTCAGTTTGTAGGACGCCTTTGGCCCTCCATGGGAAGACTGGCTGCTAGCTTGTGGCAGCTTGCATCTGGAAGAAATCCTGTTCCGTTTGGGATTGTAGGTGGCCGAGGCCTGGTGCCCGGCAGAGGGAGTTGGGCACAAAGGATGGCCTGTTTCCAGGGGTAAGTAAAGTCAGCTGCCCAGGTGCCTGATGTCAGTTTGTAGGAGGCCTTTGGCCCTTCAAGGGAAACTAGTCTTCCAGTTTGTGGCAGCTTGCATCTGGAAGAAATCCTGTTCCATTCGGGATTGTAGGTGGCCGAGGCCAGGTGCCCGGCAGAGGGAGTTGGGCACAAAGATGGCCTGTTTCCAGGGGTAAGTAAAGTCAGCTGCCCAGGTGCCTGATGTCAGTTTGTAGGAGGCCTTTGGCCCTGCAAGGGAAGCTAGTCTTCCAGTTTGTGGCAGCTTGCATCTGGAAGAAATCCTGTTCCTTTCGGGATTGTAGGTGGCCGGAGCCGGGTGCCCTGCTGCAGGAGTTGGGAAAAAAGGATGGCCTGTTTCCAGGGGTAAGTAAAGTCAGCTGCCCAGGTGCCTGATGTCAGTTTGTAGTAGGCCTTTGGCCCTCCATGGGAAGCCAGGCTTCCAGCTTGTGGCAGCTTGCATCTGGAAGAAATCCTGTTCCGTTTGGGATCGTAGGTGACCGAGGTCTGGTGCCCGGATGCGGGAGTTGGGCACAAATGAGAACCTGTTTCCAGGGGTGAGTAAAGTCAGCTGCCCAGGTGCCTGATGTCAGTTTGTAGCAGGCCTTTGGCTCTCCAAGTGATGCTAGTCTTCCTGTTCAATGCAGTTTCCATCTGGAAAAAATCCTATTCCGTTCAAGACTGTAGGTTCCCGAAGCCGGGTGCCCGGCAGAGGGAGATGGTCACAAAGGATGGCCTGTTTCCAGGGGTAAGTAAAGTCAGCTGCCCAGGTGCCTGATGTCAGTTTGTAGGAGGCCTTTGGCCCTCCAAGGGAAGCCAGGCTTCCAGCTTGTGGAACCTTGCATCTGGAAGAAATCCTGTTCCGTTCGGGATTGTAGGTGGCCGGAGCCGGGTGCCCAGCAGAGGGAGTTTGGCACAAATGATGGCCTGTTTCCAGGGGTAAGTAAAGTCAGCTGCCCAGGTGCCTGATGTCAGTTTGTAGGAGGCCTTTGGCCCTTCAAGGAAAATTAGTCTTCCAGTTTGTGGCAGCTAGCATCTGGAAGAAATCCTGTTCCATTCGGGATTGTAGGTGGCCGAGGCCAGATGCCCGGCAGAGGGAGCTGGGCACAAATGATGGCCTGTTTCCAGGGGTAAGTAAAGTCAGCTGCCCAGGTGCCTGATGTCAGTTTGTAGGAGGCCTTTGACCCTCCAAGAGCAGTCAGGCTTCCAGCTTGTGGCAACTTGCATGTGGAAGAAATCCTGTTCCGTTTGGGATCGTAGGTGGCCGAGGCCAGGTGCCCGGCAGAGGGAGTTGGGCACAAATGATGGCCTGTTTCCAGGGGTAAGTAAAGTCAGCTGCCCAGGTGTCTGATGTCAGTTTGTAGCAGGCCTTTGGCCCTCCATGGGAAGCCTGGCTTCCAGCTTGTGGCAGCTTGCATCTTGAAGAAATGCTGTTCCGTTCGGGATTGTAGGTGGCCAAGGCCAGGTGCCCGGCAGAGGGAGTTGGGAACAAAGGATGGCCTGTTTCCAGGGGTAAGTAAAGTTAGCTGCCCAGGTGCCTGATGTCAGTTTGTAGGAGGCCTTTGGCCCTCCAAGAGAAGCAAGTCTTCCAGTTTGTGGCAGCTTGCATCTTGAAGAAATGCTGTTCTGCTCGGGAATGTAGGTGGCCGAGGCCAGGTGCCTGGCAGAGGGAGTTGGGCACAAAGGATGGCCTGTTTCCAGGGGGAAGTAAAGTCAGCTGCCCAGGTGCCTGATGTCAGTTTGTAGAAGGCCTTTGGCCCTCCAAGGGAAGCTAGTCTTCCAGTTTGTGGCAGCTTGCATCTGGAAGAAATCCTATTCCGATCGGGATTGTAGGTGGCCGAGGCCAGGTGCCCGGCAGAGGGAGTTGGGAACAAAGGATGGCCTGTTTCCAGAGGTAAGTAAATTTAGCTGCCCAGGTGCCTGATGTCAGTTTGTAGGAGGCCTTTGGCCCTCCATGGGAAGCCAGGCTTCCAGCTTGTGGCAGCTTGCATCTGGAAGAAATCCTGTTCCGTTCCCGATTGTAGGTGGCCGATGCCAGGTGCCCGGCAGAGGGAGTTGGGCACAAATGATGACCTCTTTCCAGGGGTAAGTAAAGTCAGCTGCCCAGGTGCCTGATGTCAGTTTGTAGTAGGCCTTTGGCCCTCCAAGGGAAGCTAGTCTTCCAGCTTGTGGCAGCTTGCATCTGGAAGAAAACCTGTTCCGGTTTGGATTGTAGGTGGCCGAGGCCTGGTACCCGGCAGAGGGAGTTGGGCACAAAGGATGGCCTGTTTCCAGGGGTAAGTAAAGTCAGCTGCCCAGGTGCCTGATGTCAGTTTGTAGGAGGCCATTGGCCCTCCAAGAGCAGCCAGGCTTCCAGTTTGTGGCAGCTTGCATCTGGAAGAAATCCTGTTCCGTTTGGGATCGCAGGTGGCCGAGGCCTGGTGTCCGGCTAAGGGAGTTGGGAACAAAGGATGGCCTGTTTCCAGGGGTAAGTAAAGTTAGCTGCCCAGGTGCCTGATGTCAGTTTTTAGGAGGCCTTTGGCCCTCCATGGGAAGCAAGTCTTCCAGTTTGTGGCTGCTTGCATCTGGAAGAAATCCTGTTCTATTTGGGAATGTAGGTGGCCGAGGCCAGGTGCCCGGCAGAGGGAGTTGGGCACAAAGGATGGCCTGTTTCCAGGGGTAAGTAAAGTCAGCTGCCTAGGTGCCTGATGTCAGTTTGTAGGAGGCCTTTGCCTCTCCAAGGGAAGCCAGGCTTCCAGCTTGTGGCAGCTTGCATCTGGAAGAAATCCTGTTCCTTTCGGGATTGTAGGTGGCCGGAGCAGGGTGCCCTGCTGAAGGAGTAGGGAACAAAGGATGGCCTGTTTCAAGGGGTAAGTAAAGTCAGCTGCCCAGGTGCCTGATGTCAGTTTGTAGGAGGCCTTTGGCCATCCAAGGGAAGCAAGTCTACCAGTTTGTTGCAGCTTGCATCTGGAAGAAATCCTGTTTCATTCGGGATTGAAGGTGGCCGAGGCCAGGTGCCCGGCAGAGGGAGTTGGGCACAAATGATGGCCTGTTTCCAGGGGTTAGTAAAGTCAGCTGCCCAGGTGCCTTGAATCAGTTTGTAGCAGGCCTTTGGCCCTCCATGGGAAGCCAGGCTTCCAGCTTGTGGCAGCTTGCATCTTGAAGAAATCCTGTTCCGTTTGGGATTGTAGGTGGCCGAGGCCAGGTGCCCTGCTGCAGGAGTTGGGAACAAAGGATGGCCTGTTTCCAGGGGTAAGTAAAGTCAGCTGCCCAGGTGCCTGATGTCAGTTTGTAGTAGGCCTTTGGCCCTCCATGGGAAGCCAGGCTTCCAGCTTGTGGCAGCTTGCATCTGGAAGAAATCCTGTTCCGTTTGGGATCGTAGGTGACCGAGGCCTGGTGCCCGGATGTGGGAGTTGGGCACAAATGAGAACCTGTTTCCAGGGGTAAGTAAAGTCAGCTGCCCAGGTGCCTGATGCCAGTTTGTAGCAGGCCTTTGGCTCTCCAAGTGATGCTACTCTTCCTGTTCAATGCAGCTTGCATCTGGAAAAAATCCTATTCCGTTCAAGATTGTAGGTGGCCGAGGCCAGGTGCCCGGCAGAGGGAGTTGGTCAGAAAGGATGGCCTGTTTCCAGGGGTAAGTAAAGTCAGCTGCCCAGGTGCCTGATGTCAGTTTGTAGGAGGCCTTTGTCCCTCCAAGGGAAGCCAGGCTTCCAGCTTGTGGGAGCTTGCATCTGGAAGAAATCCTGTTCCGTTCGGGATTGTAGGTGGCCGGAGCCGGGTGCGCAGCAGAGGGAGTTTGGCACAAATGATGGCCTTTTTCCAGGGGTAAGTAAAGTCAGCTGCCCAGGTGCCTGATGTCAGTTTGTAGGAGGCCTTTGGCCCTCCATGGGAAGACTGGCTGTTAGCTTGTGGCAGCTTGCATCTGGAAGAAATCCTGTTCCGTTTGGGATTGTAGGTGGCCGAGGCCTGGTGCCCTGCAGAGGGAGTTGGGCACAAATGATGGCCTGTTTCCAGGGGTAAGTAAAGTCAGCTGCCCAGGTGCCTGATGTCAGTTTGTAGCAGGCCTTTGGCTCTCCAAGTGATGCTAGTCTTCCTGTTCAATCCAGCTTCCATCTGGAAAAAATCCTATTCCGTTCAAGATTGTAGGTGGCCGAGGCCAGGTGCCCGGCAGAGGGAGTTGGTCAGAAAGGATGGCCTGTTTCCAGGGGTAAGTAAAGTCAGCTGCCCAGGTGCCTGATGTCAGTTTGTAGGAGGCCTTTGGCCCTCCAAGGGATGCCAGGCTTCCAGCTTGTGGCAGCTTGCATCTGGAAGAAATCCTGTTCCGTTCGGGATTGTAGGTGGCCGGAGCCACGTGCCCAGCAGAGGGAGTTGGGCACAAATGATGGCCTATTTCCAGGGGTAAGTAAAGTCAGCTGCCCAGGTGCCTGATGTCAGTTTGTAGGAGGCCTTTGGCCCTCCATGGGAAGACTGGCTGCTAGCTTGTGGCAGCTTGCATCTGGAAGAAATCCTGTTCCGTTTGGGATTGTAGGTGGCCGAGGCCTGGTGCCCGGCAGAGGGAGTTGGGCACAAAGGATGGCCTGTTTCCAGGGGTAAGTAAAGTCAGCTGCCCAGGTGCCTGATGTCAGTTTGTAGGAGGCCTTTGGCCCTTCAAGGGAAACTAGTCTTCCAGTTTGTGGCAGCTTGCATCTGGAAGAAATCCTGTTCCATTCGGGATTGTAGGTGGCCGAGGCCAGGTGCTCGGCAGAGGGAGTTGGGCACAAATGATGGCCTGTTTCCAGGGGTAAGTAAAGTCAGCTGCCCAGGTGCCTGATGTCAGTTTGTAGGAGGCCTTTGACCCTCCAAGAGCAGTCAGGCTTCCAGCTTGTGGCAACTTGCATGTGGATGAAATCCTCTTCCGTTTGGGATCGTAGGTGGCCGAGGCCAGGTACCCCGGCAGAGGGAGTTGGGCACAAATGATGGCCTGTTTCCAGGGGTAAGTAAAGTCAGCTGCCCAGGTGTCTGATGTCAGTTTGTAGCAGGCCTTTGGCCCTCCATGGGAAGCCTGGCTTCCAGCTTGTGGCAGCTTGCATCTGGAAGAAATGCTGTTCCGTTCGGGATTGTAGGTGGCCGAGGCCAGGTGCCCGGCAGAGGGAGTTGGGAACAAAGGATGGCCTGTTTCCAGGGGTAAGTAAAGTTAGCTGCCCAGGTGCCTGATGTCAGTTTGTAGGAGGCCTTTGGCCCTCCAAGAGAAGCAAGTCTTCCAGTTTGTGGCAGCTTGCATCTTGAAGAAATGCTGTTCTGCTCGGGAATGTAGGTGGCCGAGGCCAGGTGCCTGGCAGAGGGAGTTGGGCACAAAGGATGGCCTGTTTCCAGGGGGAAGTAAAGTCAGCTGCCCAGGTGCCTGATGTCAGTTTGTAGAAGGCCTTTGGCCCTCCAAGGGAAGCTAGTCTTCCAGTTTGTGGCAGCTTGCATCTGGTAGAAATCCTATTCCGATCGGGATTGTAGGTGGCCGAGGCCAGGTGCCCGGCAGAGGGAGTTGGGAACAAAGGATGGCCTGTTTCCAGAGATAAGTAAATTTAGCTGCCCAGGTGCCTGATGTCAGTTTGTAGGAGGCCTTTGGCCCTCCATGGGAAGCCAGGCTTCCAGCTTGTGGCAGCTTGCATCTGGAAGAAATCCTGTTCCGTTCCCGATTGTAGGTGGCCGAGGCCAGGTGCCCGGCAGAGGGAGTTGGGCACAAATGATGGCCTGTTTCCAGGGGTAAGTAAAGTCAGCTGCCCAGGTGCCTGATGTCAGTTTGTAGTAGGCCTTTGGCCCTCCAAGGGAAGCTAGTCTTCCAGCTTGTGGCAGCTTGCATCTGGAAGAAATCCTGTTCCGTTTTGGATTGTAGGTGGCCGAGGCCTGGTGCCCGGCAGAGGGAGTTGGGCACAAAGGATGGCCTGTTTCCAGGGGTAAGTAAAGTCAGCTGCCCAGGTGCGTGATGTCAGTTTGTAGGAGGCCATTGGCCCTCCAAGAGCAGCCAGACTTCCAGTTTGTGGCAGCTTGCATCTGGAAGAAATCCTGTTCCGTTTGGGATCGCAGGTGGCCGAGGCCTGGTGTCCGGCTAAGGGAGTTGGGAACAAAGGATGGCCTGTTTCCAGGGGTAAGTAAAGTTAGCTGCCCAGGTGCCTGATGTCAGTTTGTAGGAGGCCTTTGGCCCTCCAAGGGAAGCAAGTCTTCCAGTTTGTGGCTGCTTGCATCTGGAAGAAATCCTGTTCTATTTGGGAATGTAGGTGGCCGAGGCCAGGTGCCCGGCAGAGGGAGTTGGGCACAAATGATGGCCTGTTTCCAGGGGTTAGTAAAGTCAGCTGCCCAGGTGCCTTGAATCAGTTTGTAGCAGGCCTTTGGCCCTCCATGGGAAGCCAGGCTTCCAGCTTGTGGCAGCTTGCATCTTGAAGAAATCCTGTTCCGTTTGGGATTGTAGGTGGCCGAGGCCAGGTGTCCTGCTGCAGGAGTTAAGAACAAAGGATGGCCTGTTTCCAGGGGTAAGTAAAGTCAGCTGCCCAGGTGCCTGATGTCAGTTTGTAGTAGGCCTTTGGCCCTCCATGGGAAGCCAGGCTTCCAGCTTGTGGCAGCTTGCATCTGGAAGAAATCCTGTTCCGTTTGGGATCGTAGGTGACCGAGGCCTGGTGCCCGGATGTGGGAGTTGGGCACAAATGAGAACCTGTTTCCAGGGGTAAGTAAAGTCAGCTGCCCAGGTGCCTGATGTCAGTTTGTAGCAGGCCTTTGGCTCTCCAAGTGATGCTACTCTTCCTGTTCAATGCAGCTTCCATCTGGAAAAAATCCTATTCCGTTCAAGATTGTAGGTGGCCGAGGCCAGGTGCCCGGCAGAGGGAGTTGGTCAGAAAGGATGGCCTGTTTCCAGGGGTAAGTAAAGTCAGCTGCCCAGGTGCCTGATGTCAGTTTGTAGGAGGCCTTTGGCCCTCCAAGGGAAGCCAGGCTTCCAGCTTGTGGCAGCTTGCATCTGGAAGAAATCCTGTTCCGTTCGGGATTGTAGGTGGCCGGACCTGGGTGCCCAGCAGAGGGAGTTTGGCACAAATGATGGCCTTTTTCCAGGGGTAAGTAAAGTCAGCTGCCCAGGTGCCTGATGTCAGTTTGTAGGAGGCCTTTGGCCCTCCATGGGAAGACTGGCTGCTAGCTTGTGGCAGCTTGCATCTGGAAGAAATCCTGTTCCGTTTGGGATTGTAGGTGGCCGAGGCCTGGTGCCCGGCAGAGGGAGTTGGGCACAAAGGATGGCCTGTTTCCAGGGGTAAGTAAAGTCAGCTGCCCAGGTGCCTGATGTCAGTTTGTAGGAGGCCTTTGGCCCTTCAAGGGAAACTAGTCTTCCAGTTTGTGGCAGCTTGCATCTGGAAGAAATCCTGTTCCATTCGGGATTGTAGGTGGCCGAGGCCAGGTGCCCGGCAGAGGGAGTTGGGCACAAAGATGGCCTGTTTCCAGGGGTAAGTAAAGTCAGCTGCCCAGGTGCCTGATGTCAGTTTGTAGGAGGCCTTTAGCCCTGCAAGGGAAGCTAGTCTTCCAGTTTGTGGCAGCTTGCATCTGGAAGAAATCCTGTTCCGTTCGGGATTGTAGGTGGCCGAGGTCAGGTGCCCGGCAGAGGGAGTTGGGAACAAAGGATGGCCTGTTTCCAGGGGTAAGTAAAGTTAGCTGCCCAGGTGCCTGATGTCAGTTTGTAGGAGGCCTTTGGCCCTCCAAGGGAAGCTAGTCTTCCAGTTTGTGGCAGCTTGCATCTGGAAGAAATGCTGTTCTGCTCATGATTGTAGGTGGCCGAGGCCAGGTGCCCGGCAGAGGGAGTTGGGCACAAATGATGGCCTGTTTCCAGGGGTAAGTAAAGTCAGCTGCCCAGGTGTCTGATGTCAGTTTTTAGCAGGCCTTTGGCCCTCCATGGGAAGCCTGGCTTCCAGCTTGCGGCAGCTTGCATCTGGAAGAAATGCTGTTCCGTTCGGGATTGTAGGTGGCCGAGGCCGGGTGCCCGGCAGAGGGAGTTGGGAACAAAGGATGGCCTGTTTCCTGAGGTAAGTAAAGTCAGCTGCCCAGGTGCCTGATATCAGTTTGTAGGAGGCCTTTGGCCCTCCATGGGAAGCCAGACTTCCAGTTTGTGGCAGCTTGCATCTGGAAGAAATCCTGTTCCGTTTGGGATCGCAGGTGGCCGAGGCCTGGTGTCCGGCTAAGGGAGTTGGGAACAAAGGATGGCCTGTTTCCAGGGGTAAGTAAAGTCAGCTGCCCAGGTGCCTGATGTCAGTTTGTAGGAGGCCTTTGGCCCTCCAAGGGAAGCAAGTCTTCCAGTTTGTGGCTGCTTGCATCTGGAAGAAATCCTGTTCTATTTGGGAATGTAGGTGGCCGAGGCCAGGTGCCCGGCAGAGGGAGTTGGGCACAAATGATGGCCTGTTTCCAGGGGTTAGTAAAGTCAGCTGCCCAGGTGCCTTGAATCAGTTTGTAGCAGGCCTTTGGCCCTCCATGGGAAGCCAGGCTTCCAGCTTGTGGCAGCTTGCATCTTGAAGAAATCCTGTTCCGTTTGGGATTGTAGGTGGCCGAGGCCAGGTGTCCTGCTGCAGGAGTTGAGAACAAAGGATGGCCTGTTTCCAGGGGTAAGTAAAGTCAGCTGCCCAGGTGCCTGATGTCAGTTTGTAGGAGGCCTTTGGCCCTCCATGGGAAGCCAGGCTTCCAGCTTGTGGCAGCTTGCATCTGGAAGAAATCCTGTTCCGTTTGGGATCGTAGGTGACCGAGGCCTGGTGCCCGGATGTGGGAGTTGGGCACAAATGAGAACCTGTTTCCAGGGGTAAGTAAAGTCAGCTGCCCAGGTGCCTGATGTCAGTTTGTAGCAGGCCTTTGGCTCTCCAAGTGATGCTACTCTTCCTGTTCAATGCAGCTTCCATCTGGAAAAAATCCTATTCCGTTCAAGATTGTAGGTGGCCGAGGCCAGGTGCCCGGCAGAGGGAGTTGGTCAGAAAGGATGGCCTGTTTCCAGGGGTAAGTAAAGTCAGCTGCCCAGGTGCCTGATGTCAGTTTGTAGGAGGCCTTTGGCCCTCCAAGGGAAGCCAGGCTTCCAGCTTGTGGCAGCTTGCATCTGGAAGAAATCCTGTTCCGTTCGGGATTGTAGGTGGCCGGACCTGGGTGCCCAGCAGAGGGAGTTTGGCACAAATGATGGCCTTTTTCCAGGGGTAAGTAAAGTCAGCTGCCCAGGTGCCTGATGTCAGTTTGTAGGAGGCCTTTGGCCCTCCATGGGAAGACTGGCTGCTAGCTTGTGGCAGCTTGCATCTGGAAGAAATCCTGTTCCGTTTGGGATTGTAGGTGGCCGAGGCCTGGTGCCCGGCAGAGGGAGTTGGGCACAAATGATGGCCTGTTTCCAGGGGTAAGTAAAGTCAGCTGCCCAGGTGCCTGATGTCAGTTTGTAGCAGGCCTTTGGCTCTCCAAGTGATGCTAGTCTTCCTGTTCAATGCAGCTTCCATCGGGAAAAAATCCTATTCCGTTCAAGATTGTAGGTGGCCGAGGCCTGGTGCCCGGCAGAGGGAGTTGGTCAGAAAGGATGGCCTGTTTCCAAGGGTAAGTAAAGTCAGCTGCCCAGGTGCCTGATGTCAGTTTGTAGGAGGCCTTTGGCCCTCCAAGGGATGCCAGGCTCCCAGCTTGTGGCAGCTTGCATCTGGAAGAATTCCTGTTCCGTTCGGGATTGTAGGTGGCCGGAGCCACGTGCCCAGCAAAGGGAGTTGGGCACAAATGATGGCCTATTTCCAAGGGTAAGTAAAGTCAGCTGCCCAGGTGCCTGATGTCAGTTTGTAGGAGGCCTTTGGCCCTCCATGGGAAGCCAGGCTTCCTGCCTGTGGCAGCTTGCATCTGGAAGAAATGCTGTTCCGTTCGGGATTGTAGGTGGCCGAGGCCTGGTGCCCGGCAGAGGGAGTTGGGCACAAAGGATGGCCTGTTTCCAGGGGTAAGTAAAGTCAGCTGCCCAGGTGCCTGATGTCAGTTTGTAGGAGGCCTTTGGCCCTTCAAGGGAAACTAGTCTTCCAGTTTGTGGCAGCTTGCATCTGGAAGAAATCCTGTTCCATTCGGGATTGTAGGTGGCCGAGGCCAGGTGCCCGGCAGAGGGAGTTGGGCACAAAGATGGCCTGTTTCCAGGGGTAAGTAAAGTCAGCTGCCCAGGTGCCTGATGTCAGTTTGTAGGAGGCCTTTAGCCCTGCAAGGGAAGCTAGTCTTCCAGTTTGTGGCAGCTTGCATCTGGAAGAAATCCTGTTCCGTTCGGGATTGTAGGTGGCCGAGGTCAGGTGCCCGGCAGAGGGAGTTGGGAACAAAGGATGGCCTGTTTCCAGGGGTAAGTAAAGTTAGCTGCCCAGGTGCCTGATGTCAGTTTGTAGGAGGCCTTTGGCCCTCCAAGGGAAGCTAGTCTTCCAGTTTGTGGCAGCTTGCATCTGGAAGAAATGCTGTTCTGCTCATGATTGTAGGTGGCCGAGGCCAGGTGCCCGGCAGAGGGAGTTGGGCACAAATGATGGCCTGTTTCCAGGGGTAAGTAAAGTCAGCTGCCCAGGTGTCTGATGTCAGTTTTTAGCAGGCCTTTGGCCCTCCATGGGAAGCCTGGCTTCCAGCTTGCGGCAGCTTGCATCTGGAAGAAATGCTGTTCCGTTCGGGATTGTAGGTGGCCGAGGCCGGGTGCCCGGCAGAGGGAGTTGGGAACAAAGGATGGCCTGTTTCCAGAGGTAAGTAAAGTCAGCTGCCCAGGTGCCTGATTTCAGTTTGTAGTAGGCCTTTGGCCCTCCATGGGAAGCCAGGCTTCCAGCTTGTGGCAGCTTGCATCTGGAAGAAATCCTGTTCCGTTTGGGATTGTAGGTGGCCGAGGCCTGGTGCCCGGCAGAGGGAGTTGGGCACAAATGATGGCCTGTTTCCAGGGCTAAGTAAAGTCAGCTGCCCAGGTGCCTGATGTCAGTTTGTAGGAGGCCTTTGGCCCTTCAAGGGAAACTAGTCTTCCAGTTTGTGGCAGCTTGCATCTGGAAGAAATCCTGTTCCATTCGGGATTGTAGGTGGCCGAGGCCAGGTGCCCAACAGAGGGAGTTGGGCACAAAGATGGCCTGTTTCCAGGGGTAAGTAAAGTCAGCTGCCCAGGTGCCTGATGTCAGTTTGTAGCAGGCCTTTAGCCCTGCAAGGGAAGCTAGTCTTCCAGTTTGTGGCAGCTTGCATCTGGAAGAAATCCTGTTCCGTTCGGGATTGTAGGTGGCCGAGGCCAGGTGCCCGGCAGAGGGAGTTGGGAACAAAGGATGGCCTGTTTCCAGGGGTAAGTAAAGTTAGCTGCCCAGGTGCCTGATGTCAGTTTGTAGGAGGACTTTGGCCCTCCAAGGGAAGCCAGGCTTCCAGATTGTGGCAGCTTGCATCTGGAAGAAATCCTGTTTCGTTCGGGATTGTAGGTGTCCGGAGCCGGGTGCCCTGCTGAGGGAGTAGGGAACAAATGATGGCCTGTTTCCAAGGGTTAGTAAAGTCAGCTGCCCAGGTGCCTGATGTCAGTTTGTAGCAGGCCTTTGACCCTCCATGAAAAGCCAGGCTCCCAGCTTGTGGCAGCTTGCATCTGGAAGAAATCCTGTTCCGTTTGGGATCGTAGGTGATTGAGGCCTGGTGCCCGGCTGAGGGAGTTGGGCACAAATGAGGGCCTGTTTCCAGGGGTAAGTAAAGTCAGCTGCCCAGGTGCCTGATGTCAGTTTGTAGCAGGCCTTTGGCTTTTCAAGTGATGCTAGTCTTCCTGTTCAATGCAGCTTGCATCTGGAAAAAATCCTATTCCGTTCAAGATTGTAGGTTCCCGAAGCCGGGTGCCCGGCATAGGGAGTTGGGCACAAAGGATGGCCTGTTTCCAGGGTTAAGTAAAGTCAGCTCCCCAGGTGCCTGATGTCAGTTTGTAGGAGACCTTTGGCCCTCCATGGGAAGCCAGGCTTCCAGCTTGTGGCACCTTGCATCTGGAAGAAATCCTGTTCCGTTCGGCATTATAGGTGGCCGAGGCCATGGGCCCGGCAGACGGAGTTGGGCACAAAGATGGCCTGTTTCCAGGGGGAAGTAAAGTCAGCTGCCCAGGTGCCTGATGTCAGTTTGCAGATGGCAATTGTTCCACCATGGGAAGCCAGGCTTCCAGCTTGTGGCAGCTTGCATCTGGAAGAAATCCTGTTCCGTTCAGGATTGTAGGTCGCCGAGGACAGGTGCCTGGCAGAGGGAGTTGGGAAAAAAGGATGGCCTGTTTCCAGGGGTAAGTAAAGTTAGCTGCCCAGGTGCTTGATGTCAGTTTGTAGGAGGCCTTTGTCCCTCCAAGGGAAGCTTGTCTTCCAGTTTGTGGCAACTTGCATCTTGAAGAAATGCTGTTCTGCTCGGGATTGTAGGTGGCCGGAGCCACGTGCCCTGCTGAGGGAGTTGGGTACAAAGGATGGCCTGTTTCCAGGAGTAAATAAAGTCAGCTACCCAGGTGCCTGATGTCAGTTTGTAGTAGGCCTTTGGCTCTCCAAGGGAAGCCAGGCTTCCAGCTTGTGGCAGCTTGCATCTGGAAGAAATCCTGTTCCGTTTGGGATTGTAGAAAGCCGAGCCCTGGTGCCCGGCAGAGGGAGTTGGGCACAAAGGATGGCCTGTTTCCAGGGGTAAGTAAAGTCAGCTGCCCAGGTGCCTGATGTCAGTTTGTAGGAGGCCTTTGGCCCTCTAAGGGAAGCAAGTCTTCCAGTTTGTGGCAGCTTGCATCTGGAAGAAATGCTGTTCCGTTCGGGTTTATAGGTGGCCGAGGCCTGGTGCCCGGCAGAGGGAGTTGGGCACAAATGATGGCCTGTTTCCAAGGGTAAGTACAGTCAGCTGCCCAGGTGCCTGATGTCAGTTTTTAGCAGTCCTTTGGCCCACTAAGGGAAGGTAGTCTTCCAGTTTGTGGCAGCTTGCATCTGGAAGAAATCCTGTTCCGTTCGGGATTGTAGGTGACCGAAGCCAGGTGCCCGGCACAGGGAGTTGGGAACATAGGATGGCCAGTTTCCAGGGGTAAGTAAAGTCAGCTGCCCAGGTGCCTGATGTCAGTTTGTAGCAGGCCTTTGGCCCTCCAAGGGAAGCTAGTCTTCATGTTTGTGGCAGCTTGCATCTGGAAGAAATCCTGTTCTGTTCGGGATTGTAGGTGGCCGAGGCCTGGTGCCCGGCAGAGGGAGTTGGGCACAAATGATAGTCTGTTTACAGGGGTTAGTTAAGTCAGCTGCCCAGGTGTCTGATGTCAGTTTGTAGCAGGCCTTTGGCCCTCCATGGGAAGCCAGGCTTCCAGCTTGTGGCAGCTTGCTTCTGGAAGAAATCATGTTCCGTTTGGGATTGTAGGTGGCCGAGGCCTGGTGCCCGGCAGAGGCAGTTGGGCACAAATGATGGCCTGTTTCCAGGGGTAAGTAAAGTCAGCTGCCCAGGTGCCTGATGTCAGTTTGTAGGAGGCCTTTGGCCCTCCATGGGAAGCCAGGTTTCCAGCCTGTGGCAGCTTGCATCTGGAAGAAATCCTGTTCCGTTTGGGACCGTAGGTGGCCGAGGGCCTAATGCCCGGCTAAGGGAGTTGGGAACAAATGATGGCCTGTTTCCAGGGGTAAGTAAAGTCAGCTGCCCAGGTGCCTGATGTCAGTTTGTAGGAGGCCTTTGGCCCTCCAAGGCAAGTAAGTCTTCCAGATTGTGGCAGCTTGCATCGCGAAGAAATCCTGTTCCGTTCGGGATTGTAGGTGTCCGAGGCCAGGTGCCCGGCAGAAAGAGTTGGGCACAAAGGATGGCCTGTTTCCAGGGGTAAGTAAATTCAGCTGCCCAGGTGCCTGATGTCAGTTTGTAGGAGGCCTTTGGCCCTCCAAGGGAAGCCAGTCTTCCAGTTTGTGGCAGCTTGCATCTGGAAGAAATCCTGTTCCATTCGGGATTGTAGGTGGCCGAGGCCTGGTGCCCGGCAGAGGGAGTTGGGCACAAAGGATGGCCTGTTTCCAGGGGTAAGTAAAGTCAGCTGCCCAGGTGCCTGATGTCAGTTTGTAGCAGGCCTTTGGCCCTCCATGGGAAGCAAGGCTTCCAGCTTGTGGCAGCTTGCATCTGGAAGAAATCCTGTTCCGTTCGGGATTGTAGGTGGCCGGAGCCATGTGCCCTGCTGAGGGAGTTGGGTACAAAGGATGGCCAGTTTCCAGGGGTAAGTAAAGTCAGCTGCCCAGGTGCCTGATGTCAGTTTGTAGCAGGCCTTTGGCTTTTCAAGTGATGCTAGCCTTCCTGTTCAATGCAGCTTGCATCTGGAAAAAATCCTATTCCGTTCAAGATTGTAGGTTCCCGAAGCCGGGTGCCCGGCAGAGGGAATTGGGCACAAAGGATGGCCTGTTTCCAGGGTTAAGTAAAGTCAGCTCCCCAGGTGCCTGATGTCAGTTTGTAGGAGGCCTTTGGCCTTCCAAGGGAAGCTTGTCTTCAAGTTTGTGGCAACTTGCATGTTGAAGAAATGCTGTTCTGCTCGGGATTGTAGGTGGCCGAGGCCAGGTGCCCGGCAGAGGGAGTTGGGAACAAAGGATGGCCTGTTTCCAGGGGTAAGTAAAGTTAGCTGCCCAGGTGCCTGATGTCAGTTTGTAGGAGGCCTTTGGCCCTCCAAGGGAAGCTAGTCTTCCAGTTTGTGGCAGCTTGCATCTGGAAGAAATGCTGTTCTGCTCATGATTGTAGGTGGCCGAGGCCTGGTGCCCGGCAGAGGGAGTTGGGCACAAATGATGGCCTGTTTCCAGGGGTAAGTAAAGTCAGCTGCCCAGGTGCCTGATGTCAGTTTGTAGTAGGCCTTTGGCTTTTCAAGGGGAACTAGTCTTCCAGTTTGTGGCAGCTTGCATCTGGAAGAAATCCTGTTCCATTCGGGATTGTAGGTGGCCGAGGCCAGGTGCCTGGCAGAGGGAGTTGGGCACAAATGATGGCCTGTTTCCAGGGGTAAGTAAAGTCAGCTGCCCAGGTGCCTGATGTCAGTTTGTAGGAGGCCTTTGGCCCTCCAAAAGAAGCCAGGCTTCCAGCTTGTGGTATCTTGCATCTTGAAGAAATCCTGTTCCGTTTGGGATCGTAGGTGGCCGAGGCCTGGTGCCCGGCAGAGGGACTTGGGCACAAATGATGGCCTGTTTCCAGGGGTAAGTAAAGTCAGCTGCCCAGCTGCCTGATGTCAGTTTGTAGTAGGCCTTTGGGTTTTCAAGGGAAACTAGTCTTCCAGATTGTGGCAGCTTGCATCGCAAAGAAATCCTGTTCCGTTCGGGATTGTAGGTGTCCGAGGCCAGGTGCCCGGCAGAAAGAGTTGGGAACAAAGGATGGCCTGTTTCCAGGGGTAAGTAAAGTCAGCTGCCCAGGTGCCTGATGTCAGTTTGTAGGAGGCCTTTGGCTTTTCAAGGGAAACTAGTCTTCCAGTTTGTGGCAGCGTGCATCTGGAAGAAATCCTGTTCCATTCGGGATTGTAGGTGGCCGAGGCCAGGTGCCTGGCAGAGGGAGTTGGGCACAAATGATGGCCTGTTTCCAGGGGTAAGTAAAGTCAGCTGCCCAGGTGCCTGATGTCAGTTTGTAGGAGGCCTTTGGCCCTCCAAGGGAAGCCAGACTTCCAGCTTGTGGTATCTTGCATCTTGAAGAAATCCTGTTCCGTTTGGGATCGTAGGTGGCCGAGGCCTGGTGCCCGGCAGAGGGAGTTGGGCACAAAGGATGGCCTGTTTCCAGGGGTAAGTAAAGTCAGCTGCCCAGGTGCCTGATGTCAGTTTGTAGGAGGCCTTTGGCCCTCCAAGGGAAGCTAGTCTTCCAGTTTGTGGCAGCTTGCATCTGGAAGAAATACTATTCCGTTCGGGATTGTAGGTGGCCAAAGCCAGGTGCCCGGCAGAGGGAGTTGGTCAGAAAGGATGGCCTGTTTCCAGGGGTAAGTAAAGTTAGCTGCCCAGGTGCCTGATGTCAGTTTGTAGGAGGCCTTTGGCCCTCCATGGGAAGCCAGGCTTCCAGCTTCTGGCAGCTTGCATGTGGAAGAAATCCTGTTCCGTTTGGGATTGTAGGTGGCCGAGGACAGGCGCCCGGCAGAGGGAGTTGGGCACAAATGATGGCCTGTTTCCAGGAGTAAGTAAAGTCAGCTGCCCAGGTGCCTGATGTCTGTTTATAGGAGGCCATTGGCCCTCCAAGAGCAGCCAGGCTTCCAGTTTGTGGCAGCTTGCATCTGGAAGAAATCCTGATCCGTTTGGGATCGTAGGTGTCCGGAGCCGGGTGCCCTGCCGAGGGAGTAGGGAACAAATGATGGCCTGTTTCCAAGGGTTAGTAAAGTCAGCTGCCCAGGTGTCTGATGTCAGTTTGTAGCAGGCCTTTGGCCCTCCATGAGAAGCCTGGCTTCCAGCTTGTGGCAGCTTGCATCTGGAAGAAATCCTGTTCCGTTCGGGATTGTAGGTGGCCAAGGCCAGGTGCCCGGCAAAGGAAATTGGGCACAAAGGACGGCCTGTTTCCAGGGGTAAGTAAAGTCAGCTGCCCAGGTGCCTGATGTCAGTTTGTAGGGGGCCTTTGGCTTTTCAAGGGAAACTAGTCTTCCAGTTTGTGGCAGCTTGCATCTGGAAGAAATCCTGTTCCATTCGGGATTGTAGGTGGCCGAGGCCAGGTGCCTGGCAGAGGGAGTTGGGCACAAATGATGGCCTGTTTCCAGGGGTAAGTAAAGTCAGCTGCCCAGGTGCCTGATGTCAGTTTGTAGGAGGCCTTTGGCCCTCCAAGGGAAGCCAGACTTCCAGCTTGTGGTATCTTGCATCTTGAAGAAATCCTGTTCCGTTTGGGATCGAAGGTGGCCGAGGCCTGGTGCCCGGCAGAGGGAGTTGGGCACAAATGATGGCCTGTTTCCAGGGGTAAGTAAAGTCAGCTGCCCAGGTGCCTGATGTCAGTTTGTAGGAGGCCTTTGGCCCTCCATGGGAAACTAGTCTTCCAGTTTGTGGCAGCTTGCATCTGGAAGAAATCCTGTTCCATTCGGGATTGTAGGTGGCCGAGGCCTGGTGTCGGGCAGAGGGAGTTGGGCACAAAGATGGCCTATTTCCAGGGGGAAGTAAAGTCAGCTGCCCAGGTGCCTGATGTCAGTTTGTAGGAGACCTTTGGCCCTCCAAGGGAAGCTAGTCTTCCAGTTTGTGGCAGCTTGCATCTGGAAGAAATCCTATTCCGTTCGGGATTGTAGGTGGCCGAGGCCAGGTGCCCGGCAGAGGGAGTTGGGAACAAAGGATGGCCTGTTTCCAGGGGTAAGTAAAGTCAGCGGCCCAGGTGCCTGATGTCAGTTTGTAGGAGGCCTTTGGCCCTCCATGGGAAACCAGTCTTCCAGTTTGTGGCAGCTTGCATCTGGAAGAAATCCTGTTCCATTCGGGATTGTAGGTGGCCGAGGCCTGGTGTCGGGCAGAGGGAGTTGGGCACAAAGATGGCCTGTTTCCAGGGGTAAGTAAAGTCAGCTGCCCAGGTGCCTGATGTCAGTTTGTAGGAGGCCTTCGGCCCTCCAAGGGAAGCTAGTCTTCCAGCTTGTGGGAGCTTGCATCTGGAAGAAATCCTGTTCCGTTTTGGATTGTAGGTGGCCGAGGCCTGGTGCCCGGCAGAGGGAGTTGGGCACAAATGAATGCCTGTTTCCAGGGGTAAGTAAAGTCAACTGCCCAGGTGCCTGATGTCAGTTTGTAGGAGGCCATTGGCCCTCCAAGAGCAGCCAGGCTTCCAGTTTGTGGCAGCTTGCATCTGGAAGAAATCCTGTTCCGTTTGGGATCGCAGGTGGCCGAGGCCTGGTGTCCGGCTAAGGGAGTTGGGAACAAAGGATGGCCTGTTTCCAGGGGTAAGTAAAGTTAGCTGCCCAGGTGCCTGATGTCAGTTTGTAGGAGGCCTTTGGCCCTCCAAGGGAAGCAAGTCTTCCAGTTTGTGGCTGCTTGCATCTGGAAGAAATCCTGTTCTATTCGGGAATGTAGGTGGCCGAGGCCTGCTGCCCGGCAGAGGGAGTTGGGCACAAAGGATGGCCTGTTTTCAGAGGTAAGTAAAGTCAGCTGCCCAGGTGCCTGATGTCAGTTTGTAGGAGGCCTTTGGCCCTCCAAGGGAAGCAAGTCTTCCAGTTTGTGGCAGCTTGCATCTGGAAGAAATCCTGTTCCGTTTGGGATTGTAGGTGGCCGAGGCCAGGTGCCCGGCAGAGGGAGTTGGGCACAAAGGATGGCCTGTTTCCAGGGGTAAGTAAAGTCAGCTGCCCAGGTGCCTGATGTCAGTTTGTAGGAGGCCTTTGGCCCTCCAAGGGAAGCCAGGCTTCCAGCATGTGGCAGCTTGCATCTGGAAGAAATCGTGTTCCTTTCGGGATTGTAGGTGGCCGGAGCCGGGTGCCCTGCTGCAGGAGTTGGGAAAAAAGGTTGGCCTGTTTCCAGGGGTAAGTAAAGTCAGCTGCCCAGGTGCCTGATGTCAGTTTGTAGTAGGCCTTTGGCCCTCCATGGGAAGCCAGGCTTCCAGCTTGTGGCAGCTTGCATCTGGAAGAAATCCTGTTCCGTTTGGGATTGTAGGTGGCCGAGGCCTGGTGTCCGGCTAAGGGAGTTGGGAACAAAGGATGGCCTGTTTCCAGGGGTAAGTAAAGTTAGCTGCCCAGGTGCCTGATGTCAGTTTGTAGGAGGCCTTTGGCCCTCCAAGGGAAGCAAGTCTTCCAGTTTGTGGCAGCTTGCATCTGGAAGAAATCCTGTTCCGTTTGGGATCGTACGTGGCCGAGGCCTGGTGTCCGGCTAAGGGAGTTGGGGACGAAGGATGGCCTGTTTCCAGGGGTAAGTAAAGTTAGCTGCCCAGGTGCCTGATGTCAGTTTGTAGGAGGCCTTTGGCCCTCCAAGAGAAGCAAGTCTTCCAGTTTGTGGCAGCTTGCATCTTGAAGAAATGCTGTTCTGCTCGGGAATGTAGGTGGCCGAGGCCAGGTGCCTGGCAGAGGGAGTTGGGCACAAAGGATGGCCTGTTTCCAGGGGGAAGTAAAGTCAGCTGCCCAGGTGCCTGATGTCAGTTTGTAGAAGGCCTTTGGCCCTCCAATGGAAGCTAGTCTTCCAGTTTGTGGCAGCTTGCATCTGGAAGAAATCCTATTCCGATCGGGATTGTAGGTGGCCGAGGCCAGGTGCCCGGCAGAAAGAGTTGGGAACAAAGGATGGCCTGTTTCCAGAGGTAAGTAAAGTCAGCTGCCCAGGTGCCTGATGTCAGTTTGTAGGAGGCCTTTGGCCCTCCAAGGGAAGCCAGGCTTCCAGCTTGTGTCAGCTTGCATCTGGAAGAAATCCTGTTCCGTTTTGGATTGTAGGTGGCCGAGGCCTGGTGCCCGGCAGAGGGAGTTGGGCACAAAGGATGGCCTGTTTCCAGGGGTAAGTAAAGTCAGCTGCCCAGGTGCCTGATGTCAGTTTGTAGGAGGCCATTGGCCCTCCAAGAGCAGCCAGACTTCCAGTTTGTGGCAGCTTGCATCTGGAAGAAATCCTGTTCCGTTTAGGATCGCAGGTGGCCGAGGCCGGGTGCCCGGCAGAGGGAGTTGGGCACAAATGATGGCCTGTTTCCAGGGGTAAGTAAAGTCAGCTGCCCAGGTGCCTTGAATCAGTTTGTAGCAGGCCTTTGGCCCTCCATGGGAAGCCTGGCTTCCAGCTTGTGGCAGCTTGCATCTGGAAGAAATGCTGTTCCGTTCGGGATTGTAGGTGGCCGAGGCCAGGTGCCCGGCAGAGGGAGCTGGTCAGAAAGGATGGCCTGTTTCCAGGGGTAAGTAAAGTTAGCTGCCCAGGTGCCTGGTTTCAGTTTGTAGGAGGCCTTTGGCCCTCCAAGAGAAGCTAGTCTTCCAGTTTGTGGCAGCTTGCATCTTGAAGAAATGCTGTTCTGCTCGGCAATGTAGGTGGCCGAGGCCTGGTGCCTGGCAGAGGGAGTTGGGCACAAAGGATGGCCTGTTTCCAGGGGGAAGTAAAGTCAGCTGCCCAGGTGCCTGATGTCAGTTTGTAGGAGGCCTTTAGCCCTCCATGGGAAGCCAGGCTTCCAGCTTGTGGCAGCTTGCATCTGGAAGAAATCCTGTTCCGTTCAGGATGGTAGGTGGCCGAGGCCAGGTGCCCGGCAGAGGAAATTGGGCACAAATGATGGCCTGTTTCCAGGGCTAAGTAAAGTCAGCTGCCCAGGTGCCTGATGTCAGTTTGTAGGAGGCCTTTGGCTCTCCAAGGGAAGCCAGGCTTCCAGCTTGTGGCAGCTTGCATCTGGAAGAAATCCTGTTTCGTTCGGGATTGTAGGTGTCCGGAGCCGGGTGCCCTGCTGAGGGAGTAGGGAAAAAATGATGGCCTGTTTCCAAGGGTTAGTAAAGTCAGCTGCCCAGGTGCCTGATGTCAGTTTGTAGGAGGCCTTTGGCCATCCAAGGGAAGCAAGTCTACCAGTTTGTGGCAGCTTGCATCTGGAAGAAATCCTGTTCCATTCGGGATTGAAGGTGGCCGAGGCCAGGTGCCCGGCAGAGGGAGTTGGGCACAAATGATGGCCTGTTTCCAGGGGTTAGTAAAGTCAGCTGCCCAGGTGCCTTGAATCAGTTTGTTGCAGGCCTTTGGCCCTCCATGGGAAGCCAGGCTTCCAGCTTGTGGCAGCTTGCATCTTGAAGAAATCCTGTTCCGTTTGGGATTGTAGGTGGCCGAGGCCAGGTGCCCTGCTGCAGGAGTTGGGAACAAAGGATGGCCTGTTTCCAGGGGTAAGTAAAGTCAGCTGCCCAGGTGCCTGATGTCAGTTTGTAGTAGGCCTTTGGCCCTCCATGGGAAGCCAGGCTTCCAGCTTGTGGCAGCTTGCATCTGGAAGAAATCCTGTTCCGTTTGGGATCGTAGGTGACCGAGGCCTGGTGCCCGGATGTGGGAGTTGGGCACAAATGAGAACCTGTTTCCAGGGGTAAGTAAAGTCAGCTGCCCAGGTGCCTGATGTCAGTTTGTAGCCGGCCTTTGGCTCTCCAAGTGATGTAACTCTTCCTGTTCAATGCAGCTTCCATCTGGAAAAAATCCTATTCCGTTCAAGATTGTAGGTGGCCGAGGCCAGGTGCCCGGCAGAGGGAGTTGGTCAGAAAGGATGGCCTGTTTCCAGGGGTAAGTAAAGTCAGCTGCCCAGGTGCCTGATGTCAGTTTGTAGGAGGCCTTTGGCCCTCCAAGGGAAGCCAGGCTTCCAGCTTGTGGCAGCTTGCATCTGGAAGAAATCCTGTTCCGTTCGGGATTGTAGGTGGCCGGAGCCGGGTGCCCAGCAGAGGGAGTTTGGCACAAATGATGGCCTTTTTCCAGGGGTAAGTAAAGTCAGCTGCCCAGGTGCCTGATGTCAGTTTGTAGGAGGCCTTTGGCCCTCCATGGGAAGACTGGCTGTTAGCTTGTGGCAGCTTGCATCTGGAAGAAATCCTGTTCCGTTTGGGATTGTAGGTGGCCGAGGCCTGGTGCCCGGCAGAGGGAGTTGGGCACAAATGATGGCCTGTTTCCAGGGGTAAGTAAAGTCAGCTGCCCAGGTGCCTGATGTCAGTTTGTAGCAGGCCTTTGGCTCTCCAAGTGATGCTAGTCTTCCTGTTCAATGCAGCTTCCATCTGGAAAAAATCCTATTCCGTTCAAGATTGTAGGTGGCCGAGGCCAGGTGCCCGGCAGAGGGAGTTGGTCAGAAAGGATGGCCTGTTTCCAGGGGTAAGTAAAGTCAGCTGCCCAGGTGCGTGATGTCAGTTTGTAGGAGGCCTTTGGCCCTCCAAGGGATGCCAGGCTTCCAGCTTGTGGCAGCTTGCATCTGGAAGAAATCCTGTTCCGTTCGGGATTATAAGTGGCCGGAGCCACGTGCCCAGCAGAGGGAGTTGGGCACAAATGATGGCCTATTTCCAGGGGTAAGTAAAGTCAGCTGCCCAGGTGCCTGATGTCAGTTTGTAGGACGCCTTTGGCCCTCCATGGGAAGACTGGCTGCTAGCTTGTGGCAGCTTGCATCTGGAAGAAATCCTGTTCCGTTTGGGATTGTAGGTGGCCGAGGCCTGGTGCCCGGCAGAGGGAGTTGGGCACAAAGGATGGCCTGTTTCCAGGGGTAAGTAAAGTCAGCTGCCCAGGTGCCTGATGTCAGTTTGTAGGAGGCCTTTGGCCCTTCAAGGGAAACTAGTCTTCCAGTTTGTGGCAGCTTGCATCTGGAAGAAATCCTGTTCCATTCGGGATTGTAGGTGGCCGAGGCCAGGTGCCCGGCAGAGGGAGTTGGGCACAAAGATGGCCTGTTTCCAGGGGTAAGTAAAGTCAGCTGCCCAGGTGCCTGATGTCAGTTTGTAGGAGGCCTTTGGCCCTGCAAGGGAAGCTAGTCTTCCAGTTTGTGGCAGCTTGCATCTGGAAGAAATCCTGTTCCTTTCGGGATTGTAGGTGGCCGGAGCCGGGTGCCCTGCTGCAGGAGTTGGGAAAAAAGGATGGCCTGTTTCCAGGGGTAAGTAAAGTCAGCTGCCCAGGTGCCTGATGTCAGTTTGTAGTAGGCCTTTGGCCCTCCATGGGAAGCCAGGCTTCCAGCTTGTGGCAGCTTGCATCTGGAAGAAATCCTGTTCCGTTTGGGATCGTAGGTGACCGAGGTCTGGTGCCCGGATGCGGGAGTTGGGCACAAATGAGAACCTGTTTCCAGGGGTGAGTAAAGTCAGCTGCCCAGGTGCCTGATGTCAGTTTGTAGCAGGCCTTTGGCTCTCCAAGTGATGCTAGTCTTCCTGTTCAATGCAGTTTCCATCTGGAAAAAATCCTATTCCGTTCAAGACTGTAGGTTCCCGAAGCCGGGTGCCCGGCAGAGGGAGATGGTCACAAAGGATGGCCTGTTTCCAGGGGTAAGTAAAGTCAGCTGCCCAGGTGCCTGATGTCAGTTTGTAGGAGGCCTTTGGCCCTCCAAGGGAAGCCAGGCTTCCAGCTTGTGGAACCTTGCATCTGGAAGAAATCCTGTTCCGTTCGGGATTGTAGGTGGCCGGAGCCGGGTGCCCAGCAGAGGGAGTTTGGCACAAATGATGGCCTGTTTCCAGGGGTAAGTAAAGTCAGCTGCCCAGGTGCCTGATGTCAGTTTGTAGGAGGCCTTTGGCCCTTCAAGGAAAATTAGTCTTCCAGTTTGTGGCAGCTAGCATCTGGAAGAAATCCTGTTCCATTCGGGATTGTAGGTGGCCGAGGCCAGATGCCCGGCAGAGGGAGCTGGGCACAAATGATGGCCTGTTTCCAGGGGTAAGTAAAGTCAGCTGCCCAGGTGCCTGATGTCAGTTTGTAGGAGGCCTTTGACCCTCCAAGAGCAGTCAGGCTTCCAGCTTGTGGCAACTTGCATGTGGAAGAAATCCTGTTCCGTTTGGGATCGTAGGTGGCCGAGGCCAGGTGCCCGGCAGAGGGAGTTGGGCACAAATGATGGCCTGTTTCCAGGGGTAAGTAAAGTCAGCTGCCCAGGTGTCTGATGTCAGTTTGTAGCAGGCCTTTGGCCCTCCATGGGAAGCCTGGCTTCCAGCTTGTGGCAGCTTGCATCTTGAAGAAATGCTGTTCCGTTCGGGATTGTAGGTGGCCAAGGCCAGGTGCCCGGCAGAGGGAGTTGGGAACAAAGGATGGCCTGTTTCCAGGGGTAAGTAAAGTTAGCTGCCCAGGTGCCTGATGTCAGTTTGTAGGAGGCCTTTGGCCCTCCAAGAGAAGCAAGTCTTCCAGTTTGTGGCAGCTTGCATCTTGAAGAAATGCTGTTCTGCTCGGGAATGTAGGTGGCCGAGGCCAGGTGCCTGGCAGAGGGAGTTGGGCACAAAGGATGGCCTGTTTCCAGGGGGAAGTAAAGTCAGCTGCCCAGGTGCCTGATGTCAGTTTGTAGAAGGCCTTTGGCCCTCCAAGGGAAGCTAGTCTTCCAGTTTGTGGCAGCTTGCATCTGGAAGAAATCCTATTCCGATCGGGATTGTAGGTGGCCGAGGCCAGGTGCCCGGCAGAGGGAGTTGGGAACAAAGGATGGCCTGTTTCCAGAGGTAAGTAAATTTAGCTGCCCAGGTGCCTGATGTCAGTTTGTAGGAGGCCTTTGGCCCTCCATGGGAAGCCAGGCTTCCAGCTTGTGGCAGCTTGCATCTGGAAGAAATCCTGTTCCGTTCCCGATTGTAGGTGGCCGATGCCAGGTGCCCGGCAGAGGGAGTTGGGCACAAATGATGACCTCTTTCCAGGGGTAAGTAAAGTCAGCTGCCCAGGTGCCTGATGTCAGTTTGTAGTAGGCCTTTGGCCCTCCAAGGGAAGCTAGTCTTCCAGCTTGTGGCAGCTTGCATCTGGAAGAAAACCTGTTCCGGTTTGGATTGTAGGTGGCCGAGGCCTGGTACCCGGCAGAGGGAGTTGGGCACAAAGGATGGCCTGTTTCCAGGGGTAAGTAAAGTCAGCTGCCCAGGTGCCTGATGTCAGTTTGTAGGAGGCCATTGGCCCTCCAAGAGCAGCCAGGCTTCCAGTTTGTGGCAGCTTGCATCTGGAAGAAATCCTGTTCCGTTTGGGATCGCAGGTGGCCGAGGCCTGGTGTCCGGCTAAGGGAGTTGGGAACAAAGGATGGCCTGTTTCCAGGGGTAAGTAAAGTTAGCTGCCCAGGTGCCTGATGTCAGTTTTTAGGAGGCCTTTGGCCCTCCATGGGAAGCAAGTCTTCCAGTTTGTGGCTGCTTGCATCTGGAAGAAATCCTGTTCTATTTGGGAATGTAGGTGGCCGAGGCCAGGTGCCCGGCAGAGGGAGTTGGGCACAAAGGATGGCCTGTTTCCAGGGGTAAGTAAAGTCAGCTGCCTAGGTGCCTGATGTCAGTTTGTAGGAGGCCTTTGCCTCTCCAAGGGAAGCCAGGCTTCCAGCTTGTGGCAGCTTGCATCTGGAAGAAATCCTGTTCCTTTCGGGATTGTAGGTGGCCGGAGCAGGGTGCCCTGCTGAAGGAGTAGGGAACAAAGGATGGCCTGTTTCAAGGGGTAAGTAAAGTCAGCTGCCCAGGTGCCTGATGTCAGTTTGTAGGAGGCCTTTGGCCATCCAAGGGAAGCAAGTCTACCAGTTTGTTGCAGCTTGCATCTGGAAGAAATCCTGTTTCATTCGGGATTGAAGGTGGCCGAGGCCAGGTGCCCGGCAGAGGGAGTTGGGCACAAATGATGGCCTGTTTCCAGGGGTTAGTAAAGTCAGCTGCCCAGGTGCCTTGAATCAGTTTGTAGCAGGCCTTTGGCCCTCCATGGGAAGCCAGGCTTCCAGCTTGTGGCAGCTTGCATCTTGAAGAAATCCTGTTCCGTTTGGGATTGTAGGTGGCCGAGGCCAGGTGCCCTGCTGCAGGAGTTGGGAACAAAGGATGGCCTGTTTCCAGGGGTAAGTAAAGTCAGCTGCCCAGGTGCCTGATGTCAGTTTGTAGTAGGCCTTTGGCCCTCCATGGGAAGCCAGGCTTCCAGCTTGTGGCAGCTTGCATCTGGAAGAAATCCTGTTCCGTTTGGGATCGTAGGTGACCGAGGCCTGGTGCCCGGATGTGGGAGTTGGGCACAAATGAGAACCTGTTTCCAGGGGTAAGTAAAGTCAGCTGCCCAGGTGCCTGATGCCAGTTTGTAGCAGGCCTTTGGCTCTCCAAGTGATGCTACTCTTCCTGTTCAATGCAGCTTGCATCTGGAAAAAATCCTATTCCGTTCAAGATTGTAGGTGGCCGAGGCCAGGTGCCCGGCAGAGGGAGTTGGTCAGAAAGGATGGCCTGTTTCCAGGGGTAAGTAAAGTCAGCTGCCCAGGTGCCTGATGTCAGTTTGTAGGAGGCCTTTGTCCCTCCAAGGGAAGCCAGGCTTCCAGCTTGTGGGAGCTTGCATCTGGAAGAAATCCTGTTCCGTTCGGGATTGTAGGTGGCCGGAGCCGGGTGCGCAGCAGAGGGAGTTTGGCACAAATGATGGCCTTTTTCCAGGGGTAAGTAAAGTCAGCTGCCCAGGTGCCTGATGTCAGTTTGTAGGAGGCCTTTGGCCCTCCATGGGAAGACTGGCTGTTAGCTTGTGGCAGCTTGCATCTGGAAGAAATCCTGTTCCGTTTGGGATTGTAGGTGGCCGAGGCCTGGTGCCCTGCAGAGGGAGTTGGGCACAAATGATGGCCTGTTTCCAGGGGTAAGTAAAGTCAGCTGCCCAGGTGCCTGATGTCAGTTTGTAGCAGGCCTTTGGCTCTCCAAGTGATGCTAGTCTTCCTGTTCAATCCAGCTTCCATCTGGAAAAAATCCTATTCCGTTCAAGATTGTAGGTGGCCGAGGCCAGGTGCCCGGCAGAGGGAGTTGGTCAGAAAGGATGGCCTGTTTCCAGGGGTAAGTAAAGTCAGCTGCCCAGGTGCCTGATGTCAGTTTGTAGGAGGCCTTTGGCCCTCCAAGGGATGCCAGGCTTCCAGCTTGTGGCAGCTTGCATCTGGAAGAAATCCTGTTCCGTTCGGGATTGTAGGTGGCCGGAGCCACGTGCCCAGCAGAGGGAGTTGGGCACAAATGATGGCCTATTTCCAGGGGTAAGTAAAGTCAGCTGCCCAGGTGCCTGATGTCAGTTTGTAGGAGGCCTTTGGCCCTCCATGGGAAGACTGGCTGCTAGCTTGTGGCAGCTTGCATCTGGAAGAAATCCTGTTCCGTTTGGGATTGTAGGTGGCCGAGGCCTGGTGCCCGGCAGAGGGAGTTGGGCACAAAGGATGGCCTGTTTCCAGGGGTAAGTAAAGTCAGCTGCCCAGGTGCCTGATGTCAGTTTGTAGGAGGCCTTTGGCCCTTCAAGGGAAACTAGTCTTCCAGTTTGTGGCAGCTTGCATCTGGAAGAAATCCTGTTCCATTCGGGATTGTAGGTGGCCGAGGCCAGGTGCTCGGCAGAGGGAGTTGGGCACAAATGATGGCCTGTTTCCAGGGGTAAGTAAAGTCAGCTGCCCAGGTGCCTGATGTCAGTTTGTAGGAGGCCTTTGACCCTCCAAGAGCAGTCAGGCTTCCAGCTTGTGGCAACTTGCATGTGGATGAAATCCTCTTCCGTTTGGGATCGTAGGTGGCCGAGGCCAGGTACCCCGGCAGAGGGAGTTGGGCACAAATGATGGCCTGTTTCCAGGGGTAAGTAAAGTCAGCTGCCCAGGTGTCTGATGTCAGTTTGTAGCAGGCCTTTGGCCCTCCATGGGAAGCCTGGCTTCCAGCTTGTGGCAGCTTGCATCTGGAAGAAATGCTGTTCCGTTCGGGATTGTAGGTGGCCGAGGCCAGGTGCCCGGCAGAGGGAGTTGGGAACAAAGGATGGCCTGTTTCCAGGGGTAAGTAAAGTTAGCTGCCCAGGTGCCTGATGTCAGTTTGTAGGAGGCCTTTGGCCCTCCAAGAGAAGCAAGTCTTCCAGTTTGTGGCAGCTTGCATCTTGAAGAAATGCTGTTCTGCTCGGGAATGTAGGTGGCCGAGGCCAGGTGCCTGGCAGAGGGAGTTGGGCACAAAGGATGGCCTGTTTCCAGGGGGAAGTAAAGTCAGCTGCCCAGGTGCCTGATGTCAGTTTGTAGAAGGCCTTTGGCCCTCCAAGGGAAGCTAGTCTTCCAGTTTGTGGCAGCTTGCATCTGGTAGAAATCCTATTCCGATCGGGATTGTAGGTGGCCGAGGCCAGGTGCCCGGCAGAGGGAGTTGGGAACAAAGGATGGCCTGTTTCCAGAGATAAGTAAATTTAGCTGCCCAGGTGCCTGATGTCAGTTTGTAGGAGGCCTTTGGCCCTCCATGGGAAGCCAGGCTTCCAGCTTGTGGCAGCTTGCATCTGGAAGAAATCCTGTTCCGTTCCCGATTGTAGGTGGCCGAGGCCAGGTGCCCGGCAGAGGGAGTTGGGCACAAATGATGGCCTGTTTCCAGGGGTAAGTAAAGTCAGCTGCCCAGGTGCCTGATGTCAGTTTGTAGTAGGCCTTTGGCCCTCCAAGGGAAGCTAGTCTTCCAGCTTGTGGCAGCTTGCATCTGGAAGAAATCCTGTTCCGTTTTGGATTGTAGGTGGCCGAGGCCTGGTGCCCGGCAGAGGGAGTTGGGCACAAAGGATGGCCTGTTTCCAGGGGTAAGTAAAGTCAGCTGCCCAGGTGCGTGATGTCAGTTTGTAGGAGGCCATTGGCCCTCCAAGAGCAGCCAGACTTCCAGTTTGTGGCAGCTTGCATCTGGAAGAAATCCTGTTCCGTTTGGGATCGCAGGTGGCCGAGGCCTGGTGTCCGGCTAAGGGAGTTGGGAACAAAGGATGGCCTGTTTCCAGGGGTAAGTAAAGTTAGCTGCCCAGGTGCCTGATGTCAGTTTGTAGGAGGCCTTTGGCCCTCCAAGGGAAGCAAGTCTTCCAGTTTGTGGCTGCTTGCATCTGGAAGAAATCCTGTTCTATTTGGGAATGTAGGTGGCCGAGGCCAGGTGCCCGGCAGAGGGAGTTGGGCACAAATGATGGCCTGTTTCCAGGGGTTAGTAAAGTCAGCTGCCCAGGTGCCTTGAATCAGTTTGTAGCAGGCCTTTGGCCCTCCATGGGAAGCCAGGCTTCCAGCTTGTGGCAGCTTGCATCTTGAAGAAATCCTGTTCCGTTTGGGATTGTAGGTGGCCGAGGCCAGGTGTCCTGCTGCAGGAGTTAAGAACAAAGGATGGCCTGTTTCCAGGGGTAAGTAAAGTCAGCTGCCCAGGTGCCTGATGTCAGTTTGTAGTAGGCCTTTGGCCCTCCATGGGAAGCCAGGCTTCCAGCTTGTGGCAGCTTGCATCTGGAAGAAATCCTGTTCCGTTTGGGATCGTAGGTGACCGAGGCCTGGTGCCCGGATGTGGGAGTTGGGCACAAATGAGAACCTGTTTCCAGGGGTAAGTAAAGTCAGCTGCCCAGGTGCCTGATGTCAGTTTGTAGCAGGCCTTTGGCTCTCCAAGTGATGCTACTCTTCCTGTTCAATGCAGCTTCCATCTGGAAAAAATCCTATTCCGTTCAAGATTGTAGGTGGCCGAGGCCAGGTGCCCGGCAGAGGGAGTTGGTCAGAAAGGATGGCCTGTTTCCAGGGGTAAGTAAAGTCAGCTGCCCAGGTGCCTGATGTCAGTTTGTAGGAGGCCTTTGGCCCTCCAAGGGAAGCCAGGCTTCCAGCTTGTGGCAGCTTGCATCTGGAAGAAATCCTGTTCCGTTCGGGATTGTAGGTGGCCGGACCTGGGTGCCCAGCAGAGGGAGTTTGGCACAAATGATGGCCTTTTTCCAGGGGTAAGTAAAGTCAGCTGCCCAGGTGCCTGATGTCAGTTTGTAGGAGGCCTTTGGCCCTCCATGGGAAGACTGGCTGCTAGCTTGTGGCAGCTTGCATCTGGAAGAAATCCTGTTCCGTTTGGGATTGTAGGTGGCCGAGGCCTGGTGCCCGGCAGAGGGAGTTGGGCACAAAGGATGGCCTGTTTCCAGGGGTAAGTAAAGTCAGCTGCCCAGGTGCCTGATGTCAGTTTGTAGGAGGCCTTTGGCCCTTCAAGGGAAACTAGTCTTCCAGTTTGTGGCAGCTTGCATCTGGAAGAAATCCTGTTCCATTCGGGATTGTAGGTGGCCGAGGCCAGGTGCCCGGCAGAGGGAGTTGGGCACAAAGATGGCCTGTTTCCAGGGGTAAGTAAAGTCAGCTGCCCAGGTGCCTGATGTCAGTTTGTAGGAGGCCTTTAGCCCTGCAAGGGAAGCTAGTCTTCCAGTTTGTGGCAGCTTGCATCTGGAAGAAATCCTGTTCCGTTCGGGATTGTAGGTGGCCGAGGTCAGGTGCCCGGCAGAGGGAGTTGGGAACAAAGGATGGCCTGTTTCCAGGGGTAAGTAAAGTTAGCTGCCCAGGTGCCTGATGTCAGTTTGTAGGAGGCCTTTGGCCCTCCAAGGGAAGCTAGTCTTCCAGTTTGTGGCAGCTTGCATCTGGAAGAAATGCTGTTCTGCTCATGATTGTAGGTGGCCGAGGCCAGGTGCCCGGCAGAGGGAGTTGGGCACAAATGATGGCCTGTTTCCAGGGGTAAGTAAAGTCAGCTGCCCAGGTGTCTGATGTCAGTTTTTAGCAGGCCTTTGGCCCTCCATGGGAAGCCTGGCTTCCAGCTTGCGGCAGCTTGCATCTGGAAGAAATGCTGTTCCGTTCGGGATTGTAGGTGGCCGAGGCCGGGTGCCCGGCAGAGGGAGTTGGGAACAAAGGATGGCCTGTTTCCTGAGGTAAGTAAAGTCAGCTGCCCAGGTGCCTGATATCAGTTTGTAGGAGGCCTTTGGCCCTCCATGGGAAGCCAGACTTCCAGTTTGTGGCAGCTTGCATCTGGAAGAAATCCTGTTCCGTTTGGGATCGCAGGTGGCCGAGGCCTGGTGTCCGGCTAAGGGAGTTGGGAACAAAGGATGGCCTGTTTCCAGGGGTAAGTAAAGTCAGCTGCCCAGGTGCCTGATGTCAGTTTGTAGGAGGCCTTTGGCCCTCCAAGGGAAGCAAGTCTTCCAGTTTGTGGCTGCTTGCATCTGGAAGAAATCCTGTTCTATTTGGGAATGTAGGTGGCCGAGGCCAGGTGCCCGGCAGAGGGAGTTGGGCACAAATGATGGCCTGTTTCCAGGGGTTAGTAAAGTCAGCTGCCCAGGTGCCTTGAATCAGTTTGTAGCAGGCCTTTGGCCCTCCATGGGAAGCCAGGCTTCCAGCTTGTGGCAGCTTGCATCTTGAAGAAATCCTGTTCCGTTTGGGATTGTAGGTGGCCGAGGCCAGGTGTCCTGCTGCAGGAGTTGAGAACAAAGGATGGCCTGTTTCCAGGGGTAAGTAAAGTCAGCTGCCCAGGTGCCTGATGTCAGTTTGTAGGAGGCCTTTGGCCCTCCATGGGAAGCCAGGCTTCCAGCTTGTGGCAGCTTGCATCTGGAAGAAATCCTGTTCCGTTTGGGATCGTAGGTGACCGAGGCCTGGTGCCCGGATGTGGGAGTTGGGCACAAATGAGAACCTGTTTCCAGGGGTAAGTAAAGTCAGCTGCCCAGGTGCCTGATGTCAGTTTGTAGCAGGCCTTTGGCTCTCCAAGTGATGCTACTCTTCCTGTTCAATGCAGCTTCCATCTGGAAAAAATCCTATTCCGTTCAAGATTGTAGGTGGCCGAGGCCAGGTGCCCGGCAGAGGGAGTTGGTCAGAAAGGATGGCCTGTTTCCAGGGGTAAGTAAAGTCAGCTGCCCAGGTGCCTGATGTCAGTTTGTAGGAGGCCTTTGGCCCTCCAAGGGAAGCCAGGCTTCCAGCTTGTGGCAGCTTGCATCTGGAAGAAATCCTGTTCCGTTCGGGATTGTAGGTGGCCGGACCTGGGTGCCCAGCAGAGGGAGTTTGGCACAAATGATGGCCTTTTTCCAGGGGTAAGTAAAGTCAGCTGCCCAGGTGCCTGATGTCAGTTTGTAGGAGGCCTTTGGCCCTCCATGGGAAGACTGGCTGCTAGCTTGTGGCAGCTTGCATCTGGAAGAAATCCTGTTCCGTTTGGGATTGTAGGTGGCCGAGGCCTGGTGCCCGGCAGAGGGAGTTGGGCACAAATGATGGCCTGTTTCCAGGGGTAAGTAAAGTCAGCTGCCCAGGTGCCTGATGTCAGTTTGTAGCAGGCCTTTGGCTCTCCAAGTGATGCTAGTCTTCCTGTTCAATGCAGCTTCCATCGGGAAAAAATCCTATTCCGTTCAAGATTGTAGGTGGCCGAGGCCTGGTGCCCGGCAGAGGGAGTTGGTCAGAAAGGATGGCCTGTTTCCAAGGGTAAGTAAAGTCAGCTGCCCAGGTGCCTGATGTCAGTTTGTAGGAGGCCTTTGGCCCTCCAAGGGATGCCAGGCTCCCAGCTTGTGGCAGCTTGCATCTGGAAGAATTCCTGTTCCGTTCGGGATTGTAGGTGGCCGGAGCCACGTGCCCAGCAAAGGGAGTTGGGCACAAATGATGGCCTATTTCCAAGGGTAAGTAAAGTCAGCTGCCCAGGTGCCTGATGTCAGTTTGTAGGAGGCCTTTGGCCCTCCATGGGAAGCCAGGCTTCCTGCCTGTGGCAGCTTGCATCTGGAAGAAATGCTGTTCCGTTCGGGATTGTAGGTGGCCGAGGCCTGGTGCCCGGCAGAGGGAGTTGGGCACAAAGGATGGCCTGTTTCCAGGGGTAAGTAAAGTCAGCTGCCCAGGTGCCTGATGTCAGTTTGTAGGAGGCCTTTGGCCCTTCAAGGGAAACTAGTCTTCCAGTTTGTGGCAGCTTGCATCTGGAAGAAATCCTGTTCCATTCGGGATTGTAGGTGGCCGAGGCCAGGTGCCCGGCAGAGGGAGTTGGGCACAAAGATGGCCTGTTTCCAGGGGTAAGTAAAGTCAGCTGCCCAGGTGCCTGATGTCAGTTTGTAGGAGGCCTTTAGCCCTGCAAGGGAAGCTAGTCTTCCAGTTTGTGGCAGCTTGCATCTGGAAGAAATCCTGTTCCGTTCGGGATTGTAGGTGGCCGAGGTCAGGTGCCCGGCAGAGGGAGTTGGGAACAAAGGATGGCCTGTTTCCAGGGGTAAGTAAAGTTAGCTGCCCAGGTGCCTGATGTCAGTTTGTAGGAGGCCTTTGGCCCTCCAAGGGAAGCTAGTCTTCCAGTTTGTGGCAGCTTGCATCTGGAAGAAATGCTGTTCTGCTCATGATTGTAGGTGGCCGAGGCCAGGTGCCCGGCAGAGGGAGTTGGGCACAAATGATGGCCTGTTTCCAGGGGTAAGTAAAGTCAGCTGCCCAGGTGTCTGATGTCAGTTTTTAGCAGGCCTTTGGCCCTCCATGGGAAGCCTGGCTTCCAGCTTGCGGCAGCTTGCATCTGGAAGAAATGCTGTTCCGTTCGGGATTGTAGGTGGCCGAGGCCGGGTGCCCGGCAGAGGGAGTTGGGAACAAAGGATGGCCTGTTTCCAGAGGTAAGTAAAGTCAGCTGCCCAGGTGCCTGATTTCAGTTTGTAGTAGGCCTTTGGCCCTCCATGGGAAGCCAGGCTTCCAGCTTGTGGCAGCTTGCATCTGGAAGAAATCCTGTTCCGTTTGGGATTGTAGGTGGCCGAGGCCTGGTGCCCGGCAGAGGGAGTTGGGCACAAATGATGGCCTGTTTCCAGGGCTAAGTAAAGTCAGCTGCCCAGGTGCCTGATGTCAGTTTGTAGGAGGCCTTTGGCCCTTCAAGGGAAACTAGTCTTCCAGTTTGTGGCAGCTTGCATCTGGAAGAAATCCTGTTCCATTCGGGATTGTAGGTGGCCGAGGCCAGGTGCCCAACAGAGGGAGTTGGGCACAAAGATGGCCTGTTTCCAGGGGTAAGTAAAGTCAGCTGCCCAGGTGCCTGATGTCAGTTTGTAGCAGGCCTTTAGCCCTGCAAGGGAAGCTAGTCTTCCAGTTTGTGGCAGCTTGCATCTGGAAGAAATCCTGTTCCGTTCGGGATTGTAGGTGGCCGAGGCCAGGTGCCCGGCAGAGGGAGTTGGGAACAAAGGATGGCCTGTTTCCAGGGGTAAGTAAAGTTAGCTGCCCAGGTGCCTGATGTCAGTTTGTAGGAGGACTTTGGCCCTCCAAGGGAAGCCAGGCTTCCAGATTGTGGCAGCTTGCATCTGGAAGAAATCCTGTTTCGTTCGGGATTGTAGGTGTCCGGAGCCGGGTGCCCTGCTGAGGGAGTAGGGAACAAATGATGGCCTGTTTCCAAGGGTTAGTAAAGTCAGCTGCCCAGGTGCCTGATGTCAGTTTGTAGCAGGCCTTTGACCCTCCATGAAAAGCCAGGCTCCCAGCTTGTGGCAGCTTGCATCTGGAAGAAATCCTGTTCCGTTTGGGATCGTAGGTGATTGAGGCCTGGTGCCCGGCTGAGGGAGTTGGGCACAAATGAGGGCCTGTTTCCAGGGGTAAGTAAAGTCAGCTGCCCAGGTGCCTGATGTCAGTTTGTAGCAGGCCTTTGGCTTTTCAAGTGATGCTAGTCTTCCTGTTCAATGCAGCTTGCATCTGGAAAAAATCCTATTCCGTTCAAGATTGTAGGTTCCCGAAGCCGGGTGCCCGGCATAGGGAGTTGGGCACAAAGGATGGCCTGTTTCCAGGGTTAAGTAAAGTCAGCTCCCCAGGTGCCTGATGTCAGTTTGTAGGAGACCTTTGGCCCTCCATGGGAAGCCAGGCTTCCAGCTTGTGGCACCTTGCATCTGGAAGAAATCCTGTTCCGTTCGGCATTATAGGTGGCCGAGGCCATGGGCCCGGCAGACGGAGTTGGGCACAAAGATGGCCTGTTTCCAGGGGGAAGTAAAGTCAGCTGCCCAGGTGCCTGATGTCAGTTTGCAGATGGCAATTGTTCCACCATGGGAAGCCAGGCTTCCAGCTTGTGGCAGCTTGCATCTGGAAGAAATCCTGTTCCGTTCAGGATTGTAGGTCGCCGAGGACAGGTGCCTGGCAGAGGGAGTTGGGAAAAAAGGATGGCCTGTTTCCAGGGGTAAGTAAAGTTAGCTGCCCAGGTGCTTGATGTCAGTTTGTAGGAGGCCTTTGTCCCTCCAAGGGAAGCTTGTCTTCCAGTTTGTGGCAACTTGCATCTTGAAGAAATGCTGTTCTGCTCGGGATTGTAGGTGGCCGGAGCCACGTGCCCTGCTGAGGGAGTTGGGTACAAAGGATGGCCTGTTTCCAGGAGTAAATAAAGTCAGCTACCCAGGTGCCTGATGTCAGTTTGTAGTAGGCCTTTGGCTCTCCAAGGGAAGCCAGGCTTCCAGCTTGTGGCAGCTTGCATCTGGAAGAAATCCTGTTCCGTTTGGGATTGTAGAAAGCCGAGCCCTGGTGCCCGGCAGAGGGAGTTGGGCACAAAGGATGGCCTGTTTCCAGGGGTAAGTAAAGTCAGCTGCCCAGGTGCCTGATGTCAGTTTGTAGGAGGCCTTTGGCCCTCTAAGGGAAGCAAGTCTTCCAGTTTGTGGCAGCTTGCATCTGGAAGAAATGCTGTTCCGTTCGGGTTTATAGGTGGCCGAGGCCTGGTGCCCGGCAGAGGGAGTTGGGCACAAATGATGGCCTGTTTCCAAGGGTAAGTACAGTCAGCTGCCCAGGTGCCTGATGTCAGTTTTTAGCAGTCCTTTGGCCCACTAAGGGAAGGTAGTCTTCCAGTTTGTGGCAGCTTGCATCTGGAAGAAATCCTGTTCCGTTCGGGATTGTAGGTGACCGAAGCCAGGTGCCCGGCACAGGGAGTTGGGAACATAGGATGGCCAGTTTCCAGGGGTAAGTAAAGTCAGCTGCCCAGGTGCCTGATGTCAGTTTGTAGCAGGCCTTTGGCCCTCCAAGGGAAGCTAGTCTTCATGTTTGTGGCAGCTTGCATCTGGAAGAAATCCTGTTCTGTTCGGGATTGTAGGTGGCCGAGGCCTGGTGCCCGGCAGAGGGAGTTGGGCACAAATGATAGTCTGTTTACAGGGGTTAGTTAAGTCAGCTGCCCAGGTGTCTGATGTCAGTTTGTAGCAGGCCTTTGGCCCTCCATGGGAAGCCAGGCTTCCAGCTTGTGGCAGCTTGCTTCTGGAAGAAATCATGTTCCGTTTGGGATTGTAGGTGGCCGAGGCCTGGTGCCCGGCAGAGGCAGTTGGGCACAAATGATGGCCTGTTTCCAGGGGTAAGTAAAGTCAGCTGCCCAGGTGCCTGATGTCAGTTTGTAGGAGGCCTTTGGCCCTCCATGGGAAGCCAGGTTTCCAGCCTGTGGCAGCTTGCATCTGGAAGAAATCCTGTTCCGTTTGGGACCGTAGGTGGCCGAGGCCTAATGCCCGGCTAAGGGAGTTGGGAACAAATGATGGCCTGTTTCCAGGGGTAAGTAAAGTCAGCTGCCCAGGTGCCTGATGTCAGTTTGTAGGAGGCCTTTGGCCCTCCAAGGCAAGTAAGTCTTCCAGATTGTGGCAGCTTGCATCGCGAAGAAATCCTGTTCCGTTCGGGATTGTAGGTGTCCGAGGCCAGGTGCCCGGCAGAAAGAGTTGGGCACAAAGGATGGCCTGTTTCCAGGGGTAAGTAAATTCAGCTGCCCAGGTGCCTGATGTCAGTTTGTAGGAGGCCTTTGGCCCTCCAAGGGAAGCCAGTCTTCCAGTTTGTGGCAGCTTGCATCTGGAAGAAATCCTGTTCCATTCGGGATTGTAGGTGGCCGAGGCCTGGTGCCCGGCAGAGGGAGTTGGGCACAAAGGATGGCCTGTTTCCAGGGGTAAGTAAAGTCAGCTGCCCAGGTGCCTGATGTCAGTTTGTAGCAGGCCTTTGGCCCTCCATGGGAAGCAAGGCTTCCAGCTTGTGGCAGCTTGCATCTGGAAGAAATCCTGTTCCGTTCGGGATTGTAGGTGGCCGGAGCCATGTGCCCTGCTGAGGGAGTTGGGTACAAAGGATGGCCAGTTTCCAGGGGTAAGTAAAGTCAGCTGCCCAGGTGCCTGATGTCAGTTTGTAGCAGGCCTTTGGCTTTTCAAGTGATGCTAGCCTTCCTGTTCAATGCAGCTTGCATCTGGAAAAAATCCTATTCCGTTCAAGATTGTAGGTTCCCGAAGCCGGGTGCCCGGCAGAGGGAATTGGGCACAAAGGATGGCCTGTTTCCAGGGTTAAGTAAAGTCAGCTCCCCAGGTGCCTGATGTCAGTTTGTAGGAGGCCTTTGGCCTTCCAAGGGAAGCTTGTCTTCAAGTTTGTGGCAACTTGCATGTTGAAGAAATGCTGTTCTGCTCGGGATTGTAGGTGGCCGAGGCCAGGTGCCCGGCAGAGGGAGTTGGGCACAAATGATGGCCTGTTTCCAGGGGTAAGTAAAGTCAGCTGCCCAGGTGCCTGATGTCAGTTTGTAGCAGGCCTTTGGCCCTCCAAGGGAAGCCAGGCTTCCAGCTTGACGCAGCTTGCATCTGGAAGAAATCCTGTTCCGTTTGGGATTGCAGGTGGCCGAGGCCTGGTGCCCGGCAGAGGGAGTTGGGCACAAATGATGGCCTGTTTCCAGGGGTAAGTAAAGTCAGCTGCCCAGGTGCCTGATGTCAGTTTGTAGGAGCCCTTTGGCCCTTCAAGGGAAACTAGTCTTCCAGTTTGTGGCAGCTTGCATCTGGAAGAAATCCTGTTCCATTCTGGATTGTAGGTGGCCGAGGCCTGGTGCCCGGCAGAGGGAGTTGGGCACAAAGGATGGCCTGTTTCCAGGGGTAAGTAAAGTCAGCTGCCCAGGTGCCTGATGTCAGTTTGTAGCAGGCCTTTGGCCCTCCAAGGGAAGCCAGGCTTCCAGCTTGACGCAGCTTGCTTCTGGAAGAAATCATGTTCCGTTTGGGATTGTAGGTGGCCGAGGCCAGGTGCCCGGCAGAGGGAGTTGGGCACAAATGATGGCCTGTTTCCAGGGGTAAGTAAAGTCAGCTGCCCAGGTGCCTGATGTCAGTTTGCAGGTGGCAATTGTTCCTCCATGGGAAGCCAGGCTTCCTGCTTGTGGCAGCTTGCATCTGGAAGTAATCCTGTTCCGTTCGGGATTGTAGGTGGCCGGAGCCAGGTGCCCTGCTGAGGGAGTTGGGTACAAAGGATGGCCTGTTTCCAGGGGTAAATAAAGTCAGCTGCCCAGGTGCCTGATGTCAGTTTGTAGTAGGCCTTTGGCTCTCCAAGGGAAGCCAGGCTTCCACCTTGTGGCAGCTTGCATCTGGAAGAAATCCTGTTCCGTTCGGGATTGTAGGTGGCCGAGGCCTGGTGCCCGGCAGAGGGAGTTGGGCACAAATGATGGCCTGTTTCCAGGGGTAAGTAAAGTCAGCTGCCCAGGTGCCTGATGTCAGTTTTAGGAGGCCTTTGGCCCTCCAAGAGCAGCCAGGCTTCCAGCTTGTGGTAGCTTGCATCTTGAAGAAATCCTGTTCTGTTTGGGATCGTAGGTGGCCGAGGCCTGGTGCCCGGCTAAGGGAGTTGGGAACAAAGGATGGCCTGTTTCCAGAAATAAGTAAAGTCAGCTGCCCAGGTGCCTGATGTCAGTTTGCAGGAGGCCTTTGGCCTTCTAAGGGAATCTAGTCTTCCAGTTTGTGGCAGCTTGCATCTGGAAGAAATCCAGTCCCGTTCGGGATTGTAGGTGGCCGTGGCCAGGTGCCCGGCAGAGGGAGTTGGGCAAAAAGGATGGCCTGTTTCCAGGGGTAAGTAAAGTCAGCTGCCCAGGTGCCTGGTGTCAGTTTGTAGGAGGCCTTTGGCCATCCAAGGGAAGCCAGGCTTCCAGCTTGTGGCAGTTTGCATCTGGAAGAAATCCTGTTCCGTTCGGGATTGTAGGTGGCCGAGGCCAGGTGCCCGGCAGAGGGAGTTGGGCACAAATGGTGGCCTGTTTCCAGGGGTAAGTAAAGTCAGCTGCCCAGGTGCCTGATGTCAGTTTGTAGGAGGCCTTTGGCCCTCCATGGGAAGCTAATCTTCCAGTTTGTGGCAGCTTGCATCTGGAAGAAATCCTGTTCCGTTCGGGATTGTAGGTGGCCGGAGCCAGGTGCCCGGCAGAGGGAGTTGGGCACAAATGGTGGCCTGTTTCCAGGGGTAAGTAAAGTCAGCTGCCCAGGTGCCTGATGTCAGTTTGTAGCAGGCCTTTGACCCTCCATGGGAAGCCAGGCTTCCAGCTTGTGGCAGCTTGCATCTGGAAGAAATCCTGTTCCGTTTGGGATCGTAGGTGACCGAGGCCTGGTGCCCGGCTGAGGGTGTTGGGCACAAATGAGGGCCTGTTTCCAGGGGTAAGTAAAGTCAGCTGCCCAGGTGCCTGATGTCAGTTTGTAGCAGGCCTTTGGCCCTTCAAGTGATGCTAGTCTTCCTGTTCAATGCAGCTTGCATCTGGAAAAAATCCTATTCCGTTCAAGATTGTAGGTTCCCGAAGCCGGGTGCCCGGCAGAGGGAATTGGGCACAAAGGATGGCCTGTTTCCAGGGGTAAGTAAAGTCAGCTGCCCAGGTGCCTGGTGTCAGTTTGTAGGATGCCTTTGGCCCTCCAAGGGAAGCCAGGCTTCCTGCTTGTGGCAGCTTGCATCTGGAAGTAATCCTGTTCCGTTCGGGATTGTAGGTGGCCGAGGCCTGGTGCCCGGCAGAGGGAGTTGGGCAAAATGACGGCCTGTTTCCAGGGGTAAGTAAAGTCAGCTGCCCAGGTGCCTGATGTCAGTTTGCAGGTGGCAATTGTTCCTCCATGGTAAGCCAGGCTTCCTGCTTGTGGCAGCTTGCATCTGGAAGTAATCCTGTTCCGTTCGGGATTGTAGGTGGCCGGAGCCAGGTGCCCTGCTGAGGGAGTTGGGTACAAAGGATGGCCTGTTTCCAGGGGTAAATAAAGTCAGCTGCCCAGGTGCCTGATGTCAGTTTGTAGTAGGCCTTTGGCTCTCCAAGGGAAGCCAGGCTTCCAGCTTGTGGCAGCTTGCATCTGGAAGAAATCCTGTTCCGTTCGGGATTGTAGGTGGCCGAGGCCTGGTGCCCGGCAGAGGGAGTTGGGCACAAATGATGGCCTGTTTCCAGGGGTAAGTAAAGTCAGCTGCCCAGGTGCCTGATGTCAGTTTTAGGAGGCCTTTGGCCCTCCAAGAGCAGCCAGGCTTCCAGCTTGTGGTAGCTTGCATCTTGAAGAAATCCTGTTCTGTTTGGGATCGTAGGTGGCCGAGGCCTGGTGCCCGGCTAAGGGAGTTGGGAACAAAGGATGGCCTGTTTCCAGAAATAAGTAAAGTCAGCTGCCCAGGTGCCTGATGTCAGTTTGCAGGAGGCCTTTGGCCCTCTAAGGGAATCTAGTCTTCCAGTTTGTGGCAGCTTGCATCTGGAAGAAATCCTGTCCCGTTCGGGATTGTAGGTGGCCGTGGCCAGGTGCCCGGCAGAGGGAATTGGGCAAAAAGGATGGCCTGTTTCCAGGGGTAAGTAAAGTCAGCTGCCCAGGTGCCTGGTGTCAGTTTGTAGGAGGCCTTTGGCCATCCAAGGGAAGCCAGGCTTCCAGCTTGTGGCAGTTTGCATCTGGAAGAAATCCTGTTCCGTTCGGGATTGTAGGTGGCCGAGGCCTGGTGCCCTGCTGCAGGAGTTGGGAACAAAGGATGGCCTGTTTCCAGGGGTAAGTAAAGTCAGCTGCCCAGGTGCCTGATGTCAGTTTGTAGGAGCCCTTTGGCCCTGCAAGGGAAGCAAGTCTTCCAGTTTGTGGCAGCTTGCATCGCGAAGAAATCCTGTTCTGTTCAGGATTGTGGGTGGCCGAGGCCAGGTGCCTGGCAGAGGGAGTTGGGCACAAAGGATGTCCTGTTTCCAGGGGTTAGTAAAGTCAGCTGCCCAGGTGCCTGATGTCAGTTTGTAGCAGGCCTTTGACCCTCCATGGGAAGCCAGGCTTCCAGCTTGTGGCAGCTTGCATCTGGAAGAAATCCTGTTCCGTTTGGGATCGTAGGTGACCGAGGCCTGGTGCCCGGCTGAGGGTGTTGGGCACAAATGAGGGCCTGTTTCCAGGGGTAAGTAAAGTCAGCTGCCCAGGTGCCTGATGTCAGTTTGTAGCAGGCCTTTGGCCCTTCAAGTGATGCTCGTCTTCCTGTTCAATGCAGCTTGCATCTGGAAAAAATCCTATTCCGTTCAAGATTGTAGGTTCCCGAAGCCGGGTGCCCGGCAGAGGGAATTGGGCACAAAGGATGGCCTGTTTCCAGGGGTAAGTAAAGTCAGCTGCCCAGGTGCCTGGTGTCAGTTTGTAGGATGCCTTTGGCCCTCCAAGGGAAGCCAGGCTTCCAGCTTGTGTCAGCTTGCATCTGGAAGTAATCCTGTTCCGTTCGGGATTGTAGGTGGCCGAGGCCTGGTGCCCGGCAGAGGGAGTTGGGCAAAATGACGGCCTGTTTCCAGGGGTAAGTAAAGTCAGCTGCCCAGGTGCCTGATGTCAGTTTGTAGGAGGCCTTTGGCCCTCCAAGGGAAGCTAGTCTTCCCGTTTGTGGCAGCTTGCATCTGGAAGAAATCCTGTTCCGTTCGGGATTGTAGGTGGCCGAGGCCTGGTGCCCGGCAGAGGGAGTTGGGCACAAATGATGGCCTGTTTCCAGGGGTTAGTAAAGTCAGCTGCCCAGGTGTCTGATGTCAGTTTGTAGCTGGCTTTTGGCCCTCCATGGGAAGCCAGGCTTCCAGCTTGTGGCAGCTTGCATCTGGAAGAAATCCTGTTCCGTTCGGGATTGTAGGTGGCCGAGGACAGGCGCCTGGCAGAGGGAGTTGGGCACAAAGGATGGCCTGTTTCCAGGGGTAAGTAAAGTCAGCTTCCCAGGTGCCTGATGTCAGTTTGTAGCAGACCTTTGGCCCTCTAAGGGAAGCTAGTCTTCCAGTTTGTGGCAGCTTGCATCTGGAAGAAATGCTGTTCCGTTCGGGTTTATAGGTGGCCGAGGCCAGGTGCCCGGCAGAGGGAGTTGGGCACAAATGATGGCCTGTTTCCAAGGGTAAGTACAGTCAGCTGCCCAGGTGCCTGATGTCAGTTTTTAGCAGGCCTTTGGCCCACTAAGGGAAGGTAGTCTTCCAGTTTGTGGCAGCTTGCATATGGAAGAAATCCTGTTCCGTTCGGGATTGTAGGTGGCCGAAGCCAGGTGCCCGGCACTGGGAGTTGGGAACATAGGATGGCCTGTTTCCAGGGGTAAGTAAAGTCAGCTGCCCAGGTGCCTGATGTCAGTTTGTTGCAGGCCTTTGGCCCTCCAAGGGAAGCTAGACTTCCAGTTTGTGGTAGCTTGCATCTGGAAGAAATCCTGTTCCGTTTGGGATTGTAGGTGGCCGAGGCCTTGTGCCGGGCCGAGAGAGTTGGGAACAAAGGATGGCCTGTCTCCAGGTGTAAGTAAAGTCAGATGCCCAGGTGCCTGATGTCAGTTTGTAGGAGGCCTTTGGCCCTCCAAGGGAAGCCAGTCTTCCAGTTTGTGGCAGCTTACATCTGGAAGAAATCCTGTTCCGTTTGGGATTGTAGGTGGCCGAGGCCTGGTGCCCGGCAGAGGGAGTTGGGCACAAATGATGGCCTGTTTCCAGGGGTAAGTAAAGTCAGCTGCCCAGGTGCCTGATGTCAGTTTGTAGGAGGCCTTTGGCCCTCCAAGGGAAGCTAGTCTTCCAGTTTGTGGCAGCTTGCATCTTGAAGAAATGCTGTTCTACTCATGATTGTAGGTGGTCGAGGCCAGGTGCCCGGCAGAGGGAGTTGGGCACAAATGATGACCTGTTTCCAGGGGTAAGTAAAGTCAGCTGCCCAGGTGCCTGATGTCAGTTTGTAGCAGGCCTTTGGCCCTCCATGGGAAGCCTGGCTTCCAGCTTGTGGCAGCTTGCATCTGGAAGAAATGCTGTTCCGTTCGGGATTGTAGGTGGTCGAGGCCTGGTGCCCGGCACAGGGAGTTGGGCACAAAGGATAGCCTGTTTCCAGGGGTAAGTAAAGTCAGCTGCCCAGGTGCCTGATGTCAGTTTGTAGGAGGCCTTTGGCCCTCCAAGGGAAGCCAGGCTTCCAGCTTGTGGCAGCTTGCATCTGGAAGAAATCTTGTTCCGTTTGGGATTGTCGGTGGCCGAGGCCTGGCGCCCGGCAGAGGGAGTTGGGCACAAATGATGGCCTGTTTCCAGGGGTAAGTAAAGTCAGCTGCCCAGGTGCCTGATGTCAGTTTGTAGGAGGCCTTTGGCCCTCCAAGGGAAGCCAGGCTTCCAGCTTGTGGCAGCTTGCATCTGGAAGAAATCCTGTTCCGTTCGGGATTATAGGTGGCCGAGGCCAGGTGCCCGGCAGACGGAGTTGGGCACAAAGGATGGCCTGTTTCCAGGGGTAAGTAAAGTCAGCTGCCCAGGTGCCTGATGTCAGTTTGCAGGTGGCTATTGTTCCTCCATGGGATGCCAGGCTTCCAGCTTGTGGCTGCTTGCATCTGGAAGAAATCCTGTTCCGTTCGGGATTATAGGTGGCCGAGGCCAGGTGCCCGGCAGACGGAGTTGGGCACAAAGGATGGCCTGTTTCCAGGGGTAAGTAAAGTCAGCTGCCCAGGTGCCTGATGTAAGTTTGCAGGTGGCTATTGTTCCTCCATGGGATGCCAGGCTTCCAGCTTGTGGCTGCTTGCATCTGGAAGTAATCCTGTTCCGTTTGGGATCGTAGGTGGCCGAGGCCTGGTGTCCGGCTAAGGAATTTGGGAACAAAAGATGGCCTGTTTCCAGGGGTAAGTAAAGTCAGCTGCCCAGGTGCCTGATGTCAGTTTGTAGGAGGCCTTTGGCCCTCCAAGGCAAGGAAGTCTTCCAGATTGTGGCAGCTTGCATCGCGAAGAAATCCTGTTCCGTTCGGGATTGTAGGTGTCCGAGGCCAGGTGCCCGGCAGAAAGAGTTGGGCACAAATGATGGCCTGTTTCCAGGGGTAAGTAAAGTCAGCTGCCCAGGTGCCTGATGTCAGTTTGTAGGAGGCCTTTGGCCCGCCAAGGGAAGCCAGTCTTCCAGTTTGTGGCAGCTTGCATCTGGAAGAAATCCTGTTCCATTCGGGATTATAGGTGGCCGAGGCCTGGTGCTCGGCAGAGGGAGTTGGGCACAAATGATGGCCTGTTTCCAAGGCTAAGTAAAGTCAGCTGACCAGGTGCCTGATGTCAGTTTGTAGGAGGCGTTTGGCCCTGCAAGGGAAGCTAGTCTTCCAGTTTGTGGCAGCTTGCATCTTGAAGAAATGCTGTTCTGCTCGTGATTGTAGGTGGCCGAGGCCAGGTGCCCGGCAGAGGGAGTTGGGCACAAATGATGGCCTGTTTCCAGGGGTAAGTAAAGTCAGCTGCCCAGGTGCCTGATGTCAGTTTGTAGCAGGCCTTTGGCCCTCCATGGGAAGCCAGGCTTCCAGCTTGTGGCAGCTTGCATCTGGAAGAAATCCTGTTCCGTTCGGGATTGTAGGTGGCCGAGGCCACGTGCCCAGCAGAGGGAGTTTGGCACAAATGATGGCCTGTTTCCAGGGGTAAGTAAAGTCAGCTGCCCAGGTGCCTGATGTCAGTTTGTAGGAGGCCTTTGGCCCTCCATGGGAAGCCAGGCTTCCAGCTTGTGGCAGCTTGCATCTGAATGAAATCCTGTTCCGTTTGGGATTGTAGGTGGCCGAGGCCTGGTGCCCGGCAGAGGGAGTTGGGCACAAATGATGGCCTGTTTCCAGGGGTAAGTAAAGTCAGCTGCCCAGGTGCCTGATGTCAGTTTGTAGGAGGCCTTTGGCCCTCCAAGGGAAGCTAGTCTTCCAGTTTGTGGCAGCTTGCATCTTGAAGAAATGCTGTTCTACTCATGATTGTAGGTGGTCGAGGCCAGGTGCCCGGCAGAGGGAGTTGGGCACAAATGATGACCTGTTTCCAGGGGTAAGTAAAGTCAGCTGCCCAGGTGCCTGATGTCAGTTTGTAGCAGGCCGTTGGCCCTCCATGGGAAGCCTGGCTTCCAGCTTGTGGCAGCTTGCATCTGGAAGAAATCCTGTTCCGTTCGGCGTTGTAGGTGTCCGGAGCCGGGTGGCCTGCTGAGGGAGTAGGGAACAAAGGATGGCCTGTTTCCAGGGGTAAGTAAAGTCAGCTGCCCAGGTGCCTGATGTCAGTTTGTAGGAGGCCTTTGGCCCTCCAAGGGAAGCTAGTCTTCCAGTTTGTGGCAGCATGCATCTGGAAGAAATCCTGTTCCGTTCGGGATTGTAGGTGGCCGAGGCCAGGTGCCCGGCAGAGGGAGTTGGGCACAAATGATGGCCACTTTCCAGGGGTAAGTAAAGTCAGCTGCCCAGGTGTCTGATGTCAGTTTGTAGCAGGCCTTTGGCCCTCCATGGGAAGCCTGGCTTCCAGCTTGTGGCTGCTTGCATCTGGAAGTAATCCTGTTCCGTTCGGGATTGTAGGTTTCCGAGGCCAGGTGCCCGGCAGAAAGAGTTGGGCACAAAGGATGGCCTGTTTCCAGGGGTAAGTAAAGTCAGCTGCCCAGGTGCCTGATGTCAGTTTGTAGGTGGCCTTTGGCCCTCCAAGGGAAGGCAGGCTTCCAGCTTGTGGCAGCTTGCATCTGGAAGAAATCCTGTTCCGTTTGGGATTGTAGGTGGCCGAGGCCTTGTGCCCGGCAGAGGGAGTTGGGCACAAATGATGGCCTGTTTCCAGGGGTAAGTAAAGTCAGCTGCCCAGGTGCCTGATGTAAGTTTGTAGTAGGCATTTGGCTTTTCAAGGGAAACTAGTCTTCCAGCTGTGGCAGCTTGCATCTGGAAGAAATCCTGTTCCATTCGGGATTGTAGGTGGCCGAGGCCAGGTGCCCGGCAGAGGGAGTTGGGCACAAATGATGGCCTGTTTCCAGGGGTAAGTAAAGTCAGCTGCCCAGGTGCCTGATGTCAGTTTGTAGGAGGCCTTTGGCCCTCCATGGGAAGCCAGGCTTCCAGCTTGTGGCAGCTTGCATCTGGAAGAAATCCTGTTCCGTTCGGGATTATAGGTGGCCGAGGCCAGGTGCCCGGCAGACGGAGTTGGGCACAAAGGATGGCCTGTTTCCAGGGGTAAGTAAAGTCAGCTGCCCAGGTGCCTGATGTAAGTTTGCAGGTGGCTATTGTTCCTCCATGGGATGCCAGGCTTCCAGCTTGTGGCTGCTTGCATCTGGAAGTAATCCTGTTCCGTTTGGGATCGTAGGTGGCCGAGGCCTGGTGTCCGGCTAAGGAATTTGGGAACAAAAGATGGCCTGTTTCCAGGGATAAGTAAAGTTAGCTGCCCAGGTGCTTGGTGTCAGTTTTTAGGAGGCCTTTGGCCCTCCAAGGGAAGCTAGTCTTCCAGTTTGTGGCAGCTTGCATCTGGAAGAAATCCTGTTCCGTTCGGGATTGTAGGTGGCCGAGGCCAGGTGCCCGGCAGAGGGAGTTGGGCACAAAGGATGGCCTGTTTCCAGGGGTAAGTAAAGCTAGCTGCCCAGGTGCCTGATGTCAGTTTGTAGGAGGCCTTTGGCCCTCCAAGGGAAGCAAGTCTTTAAGTTTGTGGCAGCTTGCATCTTGAATAAACGCTGTTCTGCTCATGATTGTAGGTGGTCGAGGCCAGGTGCCCGGCAGAGGGAGTTGGGCACAAATGATAGCCTGCTTCCAGGGGTAAGTAAAGTCAGCTGCCCAGGTGCCTGATGTCAGTTTGTAGGAGGCCTTTGGCCCTCCAAGGGAAGCCAGGCTTCCAGCTTGTGGCAGCTTGCATCTGGAAGAAATCCTGTTCCGTTTGGGATTGTCGGTGGCCGAGGCCTGGTGCCCGGCAGAGGGAGTTGGGCACAAATTATGGCCTGTTTCCAGGGGTAAGTAAAGTCAGCTGCCCAGGTGCCTGATGTCAGTTTGTAGGAGGCCTTTGGCCCTCCATGGGAAGCCAGGCTTCCAGCTTGTGGCAGCTTGCATCTGGAAGAAATCCTGTTCCGTTCGGGATTATAGGTGGCCGAGGCCAGGTGCCCGGCAGACGGAGTTGGGCACAAAGGATGGCCTGTTTCCAGGGGTAAGTAAAGTCAGCTGCCCAGGTGCCTGATGTCAGTTTGCAGGTGGCTATTGTTCCTCCATGGGATGCCAGGCTTCCAGCTTGTGGCTGCTTGCATCTGGAAGTAATCCTGTTCCGTTCGGGATTGTAGGTGTCCGAGGCCAGGTGCCCGGAAGAAAGAGTTGGGCACAAAGGATGGCCTGTTTCCAGGGGTAAGTAAAGTCAGCTGCCCAGGTGCCTGATGTCAGTTTGTAGGAGGCCTTTGGCCCTCCAAGGGAAGCCAGGCTTCCAGCTTGTGGCAGCTTGCATCTGGAAGAAATCCTGTTCCGTTTGGGATTGTAGGTGGCCGAGGCCTTGTGCCCGGCAGAGGGAGTTGGGCACAAATGATGGCCTGTTTCCAGGGGTAAGTAAAGTCAGCTGCCCAGGTGCCTGATGTCAGTTTGTAGGAGGCCTTTGGCCCTCTAAGGGAAGCAAGTCTTCCAGTTTGTGGCAGCTTGCATCTGGAAGAAATGCTGTTCCGTTCGGGTTTATAGGTGGCCGAGGCCTGGTGCCCGGCAGAGGGAGTTGGGCACAAATGATGGCCTGTTTCCAAGGGTAAGTACAGTCAGCTGCCCAGGTGCCTGATGTCAGTTTTTAGCAGTCCTTTGGCCCACTAAGGGAAGGTAGTCTTCCAGTTTGTGGCAGCTTGCATCTGGAAGAAATCCTGTTCCGTTCGGGATTGTAGGTGACCGAAGCCAGGTGCCCGGCACAGGGAGTTGGGAACATAGGATGGCCAGTTTCCAGGGGTAAGTAAAGTCAGCTGCCCAGGTGCCTGATGTCAGTTTGTAGCAGGCCTTTGGCCCTCCAAGGGAAGCTAGTCTTCATGTTTGTGGCAGCTTGCATCTGGAAGAAATCCTGTTCTGTTCGGGATTGTAGGTGGCCGAGGCCTGGTGCCCGGCAGAGGGAGTTGGGCACAAATGATAGTCTGTTTACAGGGGTTAGTTAAGTCAGCTGCCCAGGTGTCTGATGTCAGTTTGTAGCAGGCCTTTGGCCCTCCATGGGAAGCCAGGCTTCCAGCTTGTGGCAGCTTGCTTCTGGAAGAAATCATGTTCCGTTTGGGATTGTAGGTGGCCGAGGCCTGGTGCCCGGCAGAGGCAGTTGGGCACAAATGATGGCCTGTTTCCAGGGGTAAGTAAAGTCAGCTGCCCAGGTGCCTGATGTCAGTTTGTAGGAGGCCTTTGGCCCTCCATGGGAAGCCAGGTTTCCAGCCTGTGGCAGCTTGCATCTGGAAGAAATCCTGTTCCGTTTGGGACCGTAGGTGGCCGAGGCCTAATGCCCGGCTAAGGGAGTTGGGAACAAATGATGGCCTGTTTCCAGGGGTAAGTAAAGTCAGCTGCCCAGGTGCCTGATGTCAGTTTGTAGGAGGCCTTTGGCCCTCCAAGGCAAGTAAGTCTTCCAGATTGTGGCAGCTTGCATCGCGAAGAAATCCTGTTCCGTTCGGGATTGTAGGTGTCCGAGGCCAGGTGCCCGGCAGAAAGAGTTGGGCACAAAGGATGGCCTGTTTCCAGGGGTAAGTAAATTCAGCTGCCCAGGTGCCTGATGTCAGTTTGTAGGAGGCCTTTGGCCCTCCAAGGGAAGCCAGTCTTCCAGTTTGTGGCAGCTTGCATCTGGAAGAAATCCTGTTCCATTCGGGATTGTAGGTGGCCGAGGCCTGGTGCCCGGCAGAGGGAGTTGGGCACAAAGGATGGCCTGTTTCCAGGGGTAAGTAAAGTCAGCTGCCCAGGTGCCTGATGTCAGTTTGTAGCAGGCCTTTGGCCCTCCATGGGAAGCAAGGCTTCCAGCTTGTGGCAGCTTGCATCTGGAAGAAATCCTGTTCCGTTCGGGATTGTAGGTGGCCGGAGCCATGTGCCCTGCTGAGGGAGTTGGGTACAAAGGATGGCCAGTTTCCAGGGGTAAGTAAAGTCAGCTGCCCAGGTGCCTGATGTCAGTTTGTAGCAGGCCTTTGGCTTTTCAAGTGATGCTAGCCTTCCTGTTCAATGCAGCTTGCATCTGGAAAAAATCCTATTCCGTTCAAGATTGTAGGTTCCCGAAGCCGGGTGCCCGGCAGAGGGAATTGGGCACAAAGGATGGCCTGTTTCCAGGGTTAAGTAAAGTCAGCTCCCCAGGTGCCTGATGTCAGTTTGTAGGAGGCCTTTGGCCTTCCAAGGGAAGCTTGTCTTCAAGTTTGTGGCAACTTGCATGTTGAAGAAATGCTGTTCTGCTCGGGATTGTAGGTGGCCGAGGCCAGGTGCCCGGCAGAGGGAGTTGGGCACAAATGATGGCCTGTTTCCAGGGGTAAGTAAAGTCAGCTGCCCAGGTGCCTGATGTCAGTTTGTAGCAGGCCTTTGGCCCTCCAAGGGAAGCCAGGCTTCCAGCTTGACGCAGCTTGCATCTGGAAGAAATCCTGTTCCGTTTGGGATTGCAGGTGGCCGAGGCCTGGTGCCCGGCAGAGGGAGTTGGGCACAAATGATGGCCTGTTTCCAGGGGTAAGTAAAGTCAGCTGCCCAGGTGCCTGATGTCAGTTTGTAGGAGCCCTTTGGCCCTTCAAGGGAAACTAGTCTTCCAGTTTGTGGCAGCTTGCATCTGGAAGAAATCCTGTTCCATTCTGGATTGTAGGTGGCCGAGGCCTGGTGCCCGGCAGAGGGAGTTGGGCACAAAGGATGGCCTGTTTCCAGGGGTAAGTAAAGTCAGCTGCCCAGGTGCCTGATGTCAGTTTGTAGCAGGCCTTTGGCCCTCCAAGGGAAGCCAGGCTTCCAGCTTGACGCAGCTTGCTTCTGGAAGAAATCATGTTCCGTTTGGGATTGTAGGTGGCCGAGGCCAGGTGCCCGGCAGAGGGAGTTGGGCACAAATGATGGCCTGTTTCCAGGGGTAAGTAAAGTCAGCTGCCCAGGTGCCTGATGTCAGTTTGCAGGTGGCAATTGTTCCTCCATGGGAAGCCAGGCTTCCTGCTTGTGGCAGCTTGCATCTGGAAGTAATCCTGTTCCGTTCGGGATTGTAGGTGGCCGGAGCCAGGTGCCCTGCTGAGGGAGTTGGGTACAAAGGATGGCCTGTTTCCAGGGGTAAATAAAGTCAGCTGCCCAGGTGCCTGATGTCAGTTTGTAGTAGGCCTTTGGCTCTCCAAGGGAAGCCAGGCTTCCACCTTGTGGCAGCTTGCATCTGGAAGAAATCCTGTTCCGTTCGGGATTGTAGGTGGCCGAGGCCTGGTGCCCGGCAGAGGGAGTTGGGCACAAATGATGGCCTGTTTCCAGGGGTAAGTAAAGTCAGCTGCCCAGGTGCCTGATGTCAGTTTTAGGAGGCCTTTGGCCCTCCAAGAGCAGCCAGGCTTCCAGCTTGTGGTAGCTTGCATCTTGAAGAAATCCTGTTCTGTTTGGGATCGTAGGTGGCCGAGGCCTGGTGCCCGGCTAAGGGAGTTGGGAACAAAGGATGGCCTGTTTCCAGAAATAAGTAAAGTCAGCTGCCCAGGTGCCTGATGTCAGTTTGCAGGAGGCCTTTGGCCTTCTAAGGGAATCTAGTCTTCCAGTTTGTGGCAGCTTGCATCTGGAAGAAATCCAGTCCCGTTCGGGATTGTAGGTGGCCGTGGCCAGGTGCCCGGCAGAGGGAGTTGGGCAAAAAGGATGGCCTGTTTCCAGGGGTAAGTAAAGTCAGCTGCCCAGGTGCCTGGTGTCAGTTTGTAGGAGGCCTTTGGCCATCCAAGGGAAGCCAGGCTTCCAGCTTGTGGCAGTTTGCATCTGGAAGAAATCCTGTTCCGTTCGGGATTGTAGGTGGCCGAGGCCAGGTGCCCGGCAGAGGGAGTTGGGCACAAATGGTGGCCTGTTTCCAGGGGTAAGTAAAGTCAGCTGCCCAGGTGCCTGATGTCAGTTTGTAGGAGGCCTTTGGCCCTCCATGGGAAGCTAATCTTCCAGTTTGTGGCAGCTTGCATCTGGAAGAAATCCTGTTCCGTTCGGGATTGTAGGTGGCCGGAGCCAGGTGCCCGGCAGAGGGAGTTGGGCACAAATGGTGGCCTGTTTCCAGGGGTAAGTAAAGTCAGCTGCCCAGGTGCCTGATGTCAGTTTGTAGCAGGCCTTTGACCCTCCATGGGAAGCCAGGCTTCCAGCTTGTGGCAGCTTGCATCTGGAAGAAATCCTGTTCCGTTTGGGATCGTAGGTGACCGAGGCCTGGTGCCCGGCTGAGGGTGTTGGGCACAAATGAGGGCCTGTTTCCAGGGGTAAGTAAAGTCAGCTGCCCAGGTGCCTGATGTCAGTTTGTAGCAGGCCTTTGGCCCTTCAAGTGATGCTAGTCTTCCTGTTCAATGCAGCTTGCATCTGGAAAAAATCCTATTCCGTTCAAGATTGTAGGTTCCCGAAGCCGGGTGCCCGGCAGAGGGAATTGGGCACAAAGGATGGCCTGTTTCCAGGGGTAAGTAAAGTCAGCTGCCCAGGTGCCTGGTGTCAGTTTGTAGGATGCCTTTGGCCCTCCAAGGGAAGCCAGGCTTCCTGCTTGTGGCAGCTTGCATCTGGAAGTAATCCTGTTCCGTTCGGGATTGTAGGTGGCCGAGGCCTGGTGCCCGGCAGAGGGAGTTGGGCAAAATGACGGCCTGTTTCCAGGGGTAAGTAAAGTCAGCTGCCCAGGTGCCTGATGTCAGTTTGCAGGTGGCAATTGTTCCTCCATGGTAAGCCAGGCTTCCTGCTTGTGGCAGCTTGCATCTGGAAGTAATCCTGTTCCGTTCGGGATTGTAGGTGGCCGGAGCCAGGTGCCCTGCTGAGGGAGTTGGGTACAAAGGATGGCCTGTTTCCAGGGGTAAATAAAGTCAGCTGCCCAGGTGCCTGATGTCAGTTTGTAGTAGGCCTTTGGCTCTCCAAGGGAAGCCAGGCTTCCAGCTTGTGGCAGCTTGCATCTGGAAGAAATCCTGTTCCGTTCGGGATTGTAGGTGGCCGAGGCCTGGTGCCCGGCAGAGGGAGTTGGGCACAAATGATGGCCTGTTTCCAGGGGTAAGTAAAGTCAGCTGCCCAGGTGCCTGATGTCAGTTTTAGGAGGCCTTTGGCCCTCCAAGAGCAGCCAGGCTTCCAGCTTGTGGTAGCTTGCATCTTGAAGAAATCCTGTTCTGTTTGGGATCGTAGGTGGCCGAGGCCTGGTGCCCGGCTAAGGGAGTTGGGAACAAAGGATGGCCTGTTTCCAGAAATAAGTAAAGTCAGCTGCCCAGGTGCCTGATGTCAGTTTGCAGGAGGCCTTTGGCCCTCTAAGGGAATCTAGTCTTCCAGTTTGTGGCAGCTTGCATCTGGAAGAAATCCTGTCCCGTTCGGGATTGTAGGTGGCCGTGGCCAGGTGCCCGGCAGAGGGAATTGGGCAAAAAGGATGGCCTGTTTCCAGGGGTAAGTAAAGTCAGCTGCCCAGGTGCCTGGTGTCAGTTTGTAGGAGGCCTTTGGCCATCCAAGGGAAGCCAGGCTTCCAGCTTGTGGCAGTTTGCATCTGGAAGAAATCCTGTTCCGTTCGGGATTGTAGGTGGCCGAGGCCTGGTGCCCTGCTGCAGGAGTTGGGAACAAAGGATGGCCTGTTTCCAGGGGTAAGTAAAGTCAGCTGCCCAGGTGCCTGATGTCAGTTTGTAGGAGCCCTTTGGCCCTGCAAGGGAAGCAAGTCTTCCAGTTTGTGGCAGCTTGCATCGCGAAGAAATCCTGTTCTGTTCAGGATTGTGGGTGGCCGAGGCCAGGTGCCTGGCAGAGGGAGTTGGGCACAAAGGATGTCCTGTTTCCAGGGGTTAGTAAAGTCAGCTGCCCAGGTGCCTGATGTCAGTTTGTAGCAGGCCTTTGACCCTCCATGGGAAGCCAGGCTTCCAGCTTGTGGCAGCTTGCATCTGGAAGAAATCCTGTTCCGTTTGGGATCGTAGGTGACCGAGGCCTGGTGCCCGGCTGAGGGTGTTGGGCACAAATGAGGGCCTGTTTCCAGGGGTAAGTAAAGTCAGCTGCCCAGGTGCCTGATGTCAGTTTGTAGCAGGCCTTTGGCCCTTCAAGTGATGCTCGTCTTCCTGTTCAATGCAGCTTGCATCTGGAAAAAATCCTATTCCGTTCAAGATTGTAGGTTCCCGAAGCCGGGTGCCCGGCAGAGGGAATTGGGCACAAAGGATGGCCTGTTTCCAGGGGTAAGTAAAGTCAGCTGCCCAGGTGCCTGGTGTCAGTTTGTAGGATGCCTTTGGCCCTCCAAGGGAAGCCAGGCTTCCAGCTTGTGTCAGCTTGCATCTGGAAGTAATCCTGTTCCGTTCGGGATTGTAGGTGGCCGAGGCCTGGTGCCCGGCAGAGGGAGTTGGGCAAAATGACGGCCTGTTTCCAGGGGTAAGTAAAGTCAGCTGCCCAGGTGCCTGATGTCAGTTTGTAGGAGGCCTTTGGCCCTCCAAGGGAAGCTAGTCTTCCCGTTTGTGGCAGCTTGCATCTGGAAGAAATCCTGTTCCGTTCGGGATTGTAGGTGGCCGAGGCCTGGTGCCCGGCAGAGGGAGTTGGGCACAAATGATGGCCTGTTTCCAGGGGTTAGTAAAGTCAGCTGCCCAGGTGTCTGATGTCAGTTTGTAGCTGGCTTTTGGCCCTCCATGGGAAGCCAGGCTTCCAGCTTGTGGCAGCTTGCATCTGGAAGAAATCCTGTTCCGTTCGGGATTGTAGGTGGCCGAGGACAGGCGCCTGGCAGAGGGAGTTGGGCACAAAGGATGGCCTGTTTCCAGGGGTAAGTAAAGTCAGCTTCCCAGGTGCCTGATGTCAGTTTGTAGCAGACCTTTGGCCCTCTAAGGGAAGCTAGTCTTCCAGTTTGTGGCAGCTTGCATCTGGAAGAAATGCTGTTCCGTTCGGGTTTATAGGTGGCCGAGGCCAGGTGCCCGGCAGAGGGAGTTGGGCACAAATGATGGCCTGTTTCCAAGGGTAAGTACAGTCAGCTGCCCAGGTGCCTGATGTCAGTTTTTAGCAGGCCTTTGGCCCACTAAGGGAAGGTAGTCTTCCAGTTTGTGGCAGCTTGCATATGGAAGAAATCCTGTTCCGTTCGGGATTGTAGGTGGCCGAAGCCAGGTGCCCGGCACTGGGAGTTGGGAACATAGGATGGCCTGTTTCCAGGGGTAAGTAAAGTCAGCTGCCCAGGTGCCTGATGTCAGTTTGTTGCAGGCCTTTGGCCCTCCAAGGGAAGCTAGACTTCCAGTTTGTGGTAGCTTGCATCTGGAAGAAATCCTGTTCCGTTTGGGATTGTAGGTGGCCGAGGCCTTGTGCCGGGCCGAGAGAGTTGGGAACAAAGGATGGCCTGTCTCCAGGTGTAAGTAAAGTCAGATGCCCAGGTGCCTGATGTCAGTTTGTAGGAGGCCTTTGGCCCTCCAAGGGAAGCCAGTCTTCCAGTTTGTGGCAGCTTACATCTGGAAGAAATCCTGTTCCGTTTGGGATTGTAGGTGGCCGAGGCCTGGTGCCCGGCAGAGGGAGTTGGGCACAAATGATGGCCTGTTTCCAGGGGTAAGTAAAGTCAGCTGCCCAGGTGCCTGATGTCAGTTTGTAGGAGGCCTTTGGCCCTCCAAGGGAAGCTAGTCTTCCAGTTTGTGGCAGCTTGCATCTTGAAGAAATGCTGTTCTACTCATGATTGTAGGTGGTCGAGGCCAGGTGCCCGGCAGAGGGAGTTGGGCACAAATGATGACCTGTTTCCAGGGGTAAGTAAAGTCAGCTGCCCAGGTGCCTGATGTCAGTTTGTAGCAGGCCTTTGGCCCTCCATGGGAAGCCTGGCTTCCAGCTTGTGGCAGCTTGCATCTGGAAGAAATGCTGTTCCGTTCGGGATTGTAGGTGGTCGAGGCCTGGTGCCCGGCACAGGGAGTTGGGCACA
>NW_027094382.1:0-110195 GCF_029207755.1 Chamaea fasciata
ATCCTTTGTGCCCAACTCTCTCTGCCGGGCACCCGGCCTCGGCCACCGACAATCCCGAACGGAACAGGATTTCTTCCAGATGCAAGCTGCCACAAGCTGGAAGCCTGGCTTCTCTTGGAGGGCCAGAGGCCTCCTACATACTGACATCAGGCACCTGGGCAGCTGACTTTACTTATCCCTGGAAAAAGGCGATCCTTTGTGCCCAACTCTGTGTGGCGGGAACCCTGCCTAGGAGACCTACAATCCCGAACGGAACAGGATTTCTTCCAGATGCAAGCTGCCGCAAGCTGGAAGGCTGGCTTCCCCTGGAGAGCCAAAGGCCTCCTACATACTGACATCAGGCACGTGGGCAGGAGACTTAACCAACCCCCTGGAAACAGGCCATCCTTTGTGCCCAACTCCCTTTGCCAGGTACCCGGCCTCGGCCACCTACAATCCCGAACGGAACAGGATTTCTTTAAGATGCAGGCTGCTTCAAACAGGAAGCCCGGCTTCCCTTGGAGGACCAAAGGCCTCCTACAAACTGACATCAGGCACCTGGGCAGCTGACTTTACTTACCCGTGGATAGAGGCCATCCTTTGTGCCCAAATCCCTCGGCCAGGCACCTGGCCTCGGTCACCTACAATCCCGAACGGAACAGGATTTCTTCGCGATGCAAGCTGCCACATGTTGGAAGCCCGGCTTCCCTTGGAGGGCCAAAGGCCTCCTACAAACTGACATCAGGTACCTGGGCAGATGACTTTACTTACCCCTGGAAACACGCCATCCTTTGGGCCCAACTCCCTCTGCCAGGCACCCGGCATCGGCCACCTACAATCCCGAACAGAACAGGATTTCTTCCAGATGCAAGCTGCCACAAGCTGGAAAGCTGGCTTCTCTTGGAGGGCCAAAGGCTACCTCCAAACTGACATCAGGCACTTGGGCAGGAGACTTAACCAACCCCTGGAAACAGGCCATCCTTTGTTCCCAACTCCCTCGGCCAGGCACGCGGCCTCAGCCACCTACAATCCCGAACGGAACGGGATTTCTTCCAGATGCAGCCTGTTTCAAACAGGAAGCCCGGCTTCCCTTGGAGGGCCAAAGGCCTCCTCCAAACTGACATCAGTCACCTAGGTAGGGGACTTTACTTACCCTTGGAAGCAGGCAATCCTTTGTGCCCAACTCCCTCTGCCGGGCACCCAGCCTCGGCCACCTACAATCCTAAAAGGAACACGATTTCTTCCAGATGCAAGCTGCCAAAAGCTGGAAGGCTGCATTCCCGTGGAGGGCCAAAGGCCTCCTACAAACTGACATCAGGCACCTGGGCAGCTGACTTTACTTACCCCAGGAAACAGGCCATCCTTGGTGTCCAACTCCCTCTGCCGGGCACCCGGCCTCAGCCAGCTACAATCCCGAACGGAACAGGATATCTTCCAGATGCAAGCTGCCACAATCTGGAAGCCTGGCTTCGAGTCGTCGGCCAAAGTCCTCCTACAAACTGACTTCAGGCGCCTGGGCATGTGACTTTACTTACACCTGGAAGCAAGCAATCCTTTGTGCCTAACCCCCTCTGCCGGGCACAAGGCCTCGGCCACCTACAATCCCAAACGGAACAGGATTTCTTCCAGATGCAAGCTGCCATAAACTGGAAGGCTGGCTTCCCTTGGAGGGCCAAAGGCCTCCTACATACTGACATCAGGCACCTGGGCAGCTGACTTTACTTACCCCTGGAAACAGGCCATCCTTTGTGCCCAACTCACTCTGCCGGGCACCTGGCCTCGGCCACCTACAATCCCGAACGGAACAGGATTTCTTCCAGATGCAAGCTGCCACAAACTGGAAGACTAGCTTCCCTAGGAGGGCCAAAGGCCTCCTACAAACTGACATCAGGCATCTGGGCAGCTGACTTTACTTACCCCTGGAAACACACCATTTTTTGTGCCCAACTCCCTCTGCCGGGCACCTGGCCTCGGACACCTACAATCCCGAACGAAGCAGGATTTCTTCGCGATGCAAGCTGCCACATGTTGGAAGCCCGGCTTCGCTTGGAGGGCCAAAGGCCTCCTACAAACTGACATCAGGTACCTGGGTAGCTGACTTTACTTACCCCTAGAAACACGCCATCTTTTGGGCCCAACTCCCTCTGCCAGGCACCTGGCCTCGGCCACCTACAATCCCGAACGGAACAGGATATCTTCCAGATGCAGGATGCTTCATACAAGAAGACTAGAATCCCCTGGAGGGCCAAAGGCCTCCTACAAACTGACATCAGGCACCTGGGCAGCTGATTTTACTTACCCCTGGAAGCAGGCCATCCTTTGTGCCCAACACCCTCTGCCGGGCACCTGGCCTCGGCCACCTACAATCCCTAACGGAACAGGATTTCTTCGCGATGCAAGCTGCCACATGTTGGAAGCCCGGCTTCGCTTGGAGGGCCAAAGGCCTCCTACAAACTGACATCAGGTACCTGGGTAGCTGACTTTACTTACCCCTGGAAACACGCCATCTTTTGTACCCAACTCCCTCTGCCAGGCACCCGGCCTCGGCCACCTACAATCCCGAACGGAACAGGATATCTTCCAGATGCAGGATGCTTCATACAGGAAGACTAGAATCCCCTGGAGGGCCAAAGGCCTCCTACAAACTGACATCAGGCACCTGGGCAGCTGAATTTGCTTTCATCTGGAATCAGGCCATCATTTCTGCCCAACTACCTCTGCCGGGCACCCGGCCTCGGCCACCTACAATTCGGAACGGAACAGGATTTCTTCCAGATGCAAGCTGCCACATGTTGGTAGCCCGGCTTCCCGTGTAGGGCCAAAGGCCTCCTACAAACATACGTCAGGTATCGGGGCAGGTGACTTTACTTACCCCTGGAAACATGCCATCCTTTGGGCCCAACTCCCTCTGCCGGGCACCCGGCCTCGGCCACCTACAGTCCCGAACGGAACAGGATTTCTTCCAGATGCAAGCTAAACAAGCTGGAAGGCTGGCTTCTCTTGGAGAGCCAAAGGCCTCCTCCAAACTGACATCAGTCACCTAGGTAGGTTACTTTACTTACCCTTGGAAGCAGGCAATCCTTTGTGCCCAACTCCCTCTGCCGGGCACCTGGCCTCGGCCACCTACAATCTTAAAAGAACCACGATTTCATCCAGATGCAAGCTGCCAAAACCAGGAAGGCTGCATTCCCGGGGAGGGCCAAAGGCCTCCTACAAACTGACATCAGGCACCTGGGCAGCTGACTTTACTTACCCCAGGAAACATGCCATCCTTGGTGCCCAACTCCATCTGCTGGGCACCCAGGCCTCAGCCAGCTACAATCCCGAACGGAACAGGATATCTTCCAGATGCAAGCTGCCTTAATCTGGAAGCCTGGCTTCGAGTGCTCGGCCAAAGGCCTCCTACAAACTGACATCAGGTACCCGGGCAGCTGACTTTACTTTCCCTTGGAAGCAAGCAATCCTTTGTCCCCAACTCCCTCTGCCGGCCATTCGGCCTCGGCCACCTACAATCCCGAACGGAACAGGATTTCTTCCAGATGTAAGCTTCCACAAGCTGGAAGACTAGATTCCCTTGGAGGGCCAAAGGCCTCCTACATACTGACATCAGGCACCTGGGCAGCTGACTTTACTTACCCCAGGAAACAGGCAATCCTTTGTGCCCAACTCCCTCGGCCAGGCACCCGGCCTCGAGCACCTGCAATCCCGAACGGAACAGGATATCTTCCAGATGCAGGATGCTTCAAACAGGAAGACTGGAATCCCCTGGAGGGCCAAAGGCCTCCTACAAACTGACATCAGGCACCTGGGCAGCTGACTTTGCTTTCATCTGGAAACCGGCCATCATTTCTGCCCAACTTCCTCTGCCGGGCACCCGGTCTCGGCCACATACAATCCCGAACGGAACAGGATTTCTTCCAGATGCAAGCTGCCTCAAGTTGGAAGCCTGGCTTCCCTTGGAGGGCCAATAGCCTCCTACAAACTGACATAAGGCACGTGGGCAGGAGACTTAACCAACCCCTGGAAACAGGCCATCCTTTGTGCCCAACTCCCTCGGCCAGGCACGCGGCCTCAGCCACCTACAATCCCGAACGGATCAGGATTTCTTCCAGATGCAGCCTGTTTCAAACAGGAAGCCCGGCTTCCCTTGGAGGGCCAAAGGCCTCCTCCAAACTGACATCAGTCACCTAGGTAGGGGACTTTACTTACCCTTGGAAGCAGGTAATCCTTTGTGCCCAACTCCCTCTGCCGGGCACCCAGCCTCGGCCACCTACAATCCTAAAAGGAACTCGATTTCTTCCAGATGCAAGCTGCCAAAAGCTGGAAGGCTGGCTTCGAGTGGTCGGCCAAAAGCCTCCTACAAACTGACATCAGGCGCCTGGGCATGTGACTTTACTTACCCCTGGAAGCAAGCAATCCTTTGTGCCTTACCCCCTCTGCCGGGCACCAGGCCTCGGCCACCTACAATCCCGAACGGAACAGCATTTCTTCCAGATGCAAGCTGCCACAAGCTGGAAGCCTGGCTTCGAGTGGTCGGCCAAAGGCCTCCTACAAACTGACATCAGGCGCCTGGGCAGCTGACTTTACTTACCCCTGGAAGCAAGCAATCCTTTGTGCCTTACCCCCTCTGCCGGGCACCAGGCCTCGGCCACCTACAATCCCAAACGGAACAGGATTTCTTCCAGATGCAAGCTGCCACAAACTGGAAGGCTGGCGTCCCTTGGAGGGTCAAAGGCCTCCTACAAACTGACATCAGGCACCTGGGCAGCTGACTTTACTTAGCCCTGGAAAAAGGCCATCCTTTGTGCCCAACTCCGTGTGGCAGGAACCCAGCCTAGGACACCTACAATCCCGAACGGAACAGCATTTCTTCCAGATGCAAGCTGCCACAAACTGGAAGACTAGCTTCCGTTGGAGGGCCAAAGGCCTCCTACAAACTGACACCAGGCACCTGGGCAGCTGACTTTACTTACCCCTGGAAACAGGCCATCCTTTGTGCCCAACTCCCTCTGCCGGGCACCAGGCCTCGGCCACCTACAATCCCGAACGGAACAGCATTTCTTCCAGATGCAAGCTGCCACAAACTGGAAGACTAGCTTCCCTAGGAGGGCCAAAGGCCTCCTACAAACTGACATCAGGCATCTGGGCAGCTGACTTTACTTACCCCTGGAAACACACCATCCTTTGTACCCAACTCCCTCTGCCGGGCACCTGGCCTCGGACACCTACAATCCCGAACGAAGCAGGATTTCTTCCAGATGCAAGCTGCCACAAGCTGGAAGCCTGGCTTCCCATGGAGGACAAATAGCCCCCTGCTAAAAACTGACATCAGGCACCAGGGCAGCTGACTTTACTTACCCCTGGAAACAGGCCATCCTTTGTGCCCAACTCCTTCTGCCGGGCACCCGGCCTCGGCCACCTACAATCCCGAACGGAACAGGATTTCTTCCAGATGCAAGCTGCCACAAGCTGGAAGTGTAGCTTCCTTAGGAGGGCCAATAGCCTCCGACCAACAGACATCAGGCACCTGGAGAGGAGACTTTAATTACCACTGAACACAGGCCATCATTTGGGCCCAACTCCCTCTTCTGGGCACCCGGCCTCAGCCACCTACATTTCCGAACAGAACAGGATTTCTTCCAGATGCAAACGGCCACAAGTTAGAAGCCTGGCACCTCATAGAGGGCCAAAGGCCTCCTACAAACTGACATCAGGTATCTGGGTAGGTGACTTTACTTACCCCTGGAAAAAGGCCATCCTTTCTGCCCATCTCACCCCGGCCAGGAACCCGGCCTCGGCCACCTACAATCCCGAACAAAACAGGATTTCTTCCAGATGCAAGCTGCCACAAGTTGTAAGCCTGGCTTTCCGTCGAGGGCTAAAGGCCTCCTACAAAGTGGTATCAGGCACCTGGGCAGCTGACTTTACTTACCCCTGGAAGCAAGCAATTTTTTGTGCCCAACTCCCTCTGCCGGGAACCAGGCCTCGGCCACCTAATCCCGAACGGAACAGGATTTCTTCCAGATGCAAGCTGCCACTATCTGGATGGATTTCTTCCCTTGGAGGACCAAAGGCCTCCTACTAACAGACATCAGGCACCTGGGCAGCTGACTTTACTTACCCCGGGAAGCAGGCCATCCTTTCTGCCCAACCCCCTCTGCCGGGCACCCGGCCTTGGCCACCTACAATCCCAAACGGAACAGGACTTCTTCCAGATGCAAGCTGCCACAAGTTGGACGCCTGGCTTCCCTTGGAGGGCCAAAGGCCTCCTACAAACTGACATCAGGCACCTGGGCAGCTGACTTTACTTACCCCTGGAAATAGGCTATCATTTGTGCCCAACTCCCTCTGCCGGGCACTCGGCCTAGGCCACATACAAACTTAAACGGAACAGGATTTCTTCCAGATGCAAGCTGCCACAAGCTGCAAGCCCGGATTCCCTTTGACGTTTAACGGCCACCTAAAAACTGAAATCAGGTATCTGGGTAGGTGACTTTACTTATCCCTGGAAGCAGGCCATCATTTGTGCCCAACACCCTCTGCCGGACACCCGGCCTCGGCCACCTACAATCCCGAACGGAACAGGATTTCTTCCAGATGCAAGCTGCCACAAGTAGGAAGCCTGGCTTCTCGTGGAGGGCCAAAGGCCTCCTACAAACTGACATCAGGCACCTTGGCAGCTGACGTTACTTACCCCTGGAAACAGGCCATCATTTGTGCCCAACTCCCTCAGCCAGGCATACGGCCTCGGCCACCTACAATCCTGAACGGAACAGGATTTCTTTCAGATGCAAGCTGCCACATGTTGGAAGCCTGGCTTCCCTTGGAGGGCCAAAGGCCTCCTACAAACTGACATCAGGCACCTGGGCAGCTGACTTTACTTACGCCTGGAAGCAGGCCATCCTTTTTGCCCAACTCCCTCTGCTGGGCACCCGGCCTTGGCCACCTACAATCCCGAACGGAACAGGATTTCTTCCAGATGCAGGCTGCTTTAAACAGGAAGCCCGGCTTCCCTTGGAGGGCCAAAGGCCTCCTACAAACTGACATCAGGTACCTGGGCAGCTGACTTTACTTACCCCTGGAAACACGCCATCCTTTGGGCTCAACTCCCTCTGCCAGGCACCCGGCCTCGGCCACCTACAATCCCGAACGGAACAGGATATCTTCCAGATGCAGGATGCTTCATACAGGAAGCCCGGCTTCCCTTGGAGGGCCAAAGGCCTCCTACATACTGTCATCAGGCATCTGGGCAGCTGACTTTACTTACCCCTGGAAACAGGCCATCCTTTGTGCCCAACTCTCTCTGCCGGGCACCCGGCCTCAGCCAGCTACAATCCCGAACGGAACAGGATTTCTTCCAGATGCAAGCTGCCACAATCTGGAAGCCTGGCTTCGAGTGGTCGGCCAAAGGCCTCCTACAAACTGACTTCAGGCGCCTGGGCATGTGACTTTACTTACCCCTGGAAGCAAGCAATCCTTTGTGCCTAACCCCCTCTGCCGGTCACAAGGCCTCGGCCACCTACAATCCCACACGGAACAGGATTTCTTCCAGATGCAAGCTGCCTCAAACTGGAAGGCTGGCTTCCCTTGGAGGACCAAACGCCTCCTACAAACTGACATCAAACACCTGGGCAGCTGACTTTACTTAGCCTTCGAAAAAAGCCATCCTTTGTGCCCAACTCTGTGTGGCAGGAACCCAGCCTAGGACACCTACAATCCCGAACGGAACAGGATTTCTTCCAGATGCAAGCTGCCACAAACTGTAAGGCTGGCTTTTCTTGGAGGGCCAAAGTCCTCCTACATACTGACATCAGGCACCTCGGCAGCTGACTTTACATACCCCTGGAAACAGGCCATCCTTTGTGCCCAACTCCCTCTGCCTGGCACCCGGCCTCGGCCACCTAAAATCCCGAACGGAGCAGGATTTCTTCCAGATGCAAGCTGCCACAAGTTGGAAGCCCGGCATCCCTTGAAGGGCCAAAGGCCTCCTACAAACTGACATCAGGCACCTGGGCAGCTGACTTTACTTTCCCCTGGAAACAGGCCATCCTTTGTGCCACACTCCCTCTGCCGGGCACCCGGCCTCGGGCACCTACAATACCGAACGGAACAGGATTTCTTCCAGATGCAAGCTGCCACAAGCTGGAAGCCTGACTTCTCTTGGAAGACGAAAGGCCTCCTACAAACTGACATCAGGCACCTGGGCAGATGACTTTACTTACCCCGGGAAGCAGGCCATCCTTTGTGCTCAACTCCCTCTGCAGGGCACCCGGCCTCGGCCACCTACAATCCCCAACGGAACAGGATTTCTTCCAGATGCAAGCTGCCACAAGCTTGAAGCCTGGCTTTTCTTGGAGGGCCAAAGGCCTCCTCTAAACTGACATCAGTCACCTGGGTAGGTTACTTTACTTACCCTTGGAAGCAGGCAATCCTTTGTGCCCAACTCCCTTTGCTGGGCGCCCGGCCTCGGCCACCTTCAATCCTAAAAGGAACACGATTTCTTCCAGATGCAAGCTGCCAAAAGCTGGAAGGCTGCATTCCCGTGGAGGGCCATAGGCCTTCTACAAACTGACATCAGGCACCTGGGCAGCTGACTTTACTTACCCCTGGAAACAGTCCATCCTTAATGCCCAACTCCTTCTGCCGGGCACCTGGCCTCAGCCAGCTACAATCCCGAACGGAACAGGATTTCTTCCAGATGCAAGCTGCCACAATCTGGAAGCCTGGCTTCGAGTGGTCGGCCAAAGGCCTTCTACAAACTGACTTAAGGCGCCTGGGCACGTGACTTTACTTACCCCTGGAAGCAAGCAATCCTTTGTGCCTAACACCTTCTGCCGGGCACAAGGCCTCGGCCACCTACAATCCCAAACGGAACAGGATTTCTTCCAGATGCAAGCTGCCACAAACTGGAAGGCTGGCTTCCCTTGGAGGGCCAAAAGCCTCCTACAAACTGACATCAGGCACCTGGGCAGCCGACTTTACTTAGCCGTGGAAAAAGTCCATCCTTTGCGCCCAACTCCGTGTGGCAGGAACCCAGCCTAGGACACCTACAATCCCGAACGGAACAGGATTTCTTCCAGATGCAAGCTGCTACAAGCTGGAAGGCTGGCTTCTCTTGGAGGGCCAAAGGCCTCCTACATACTGATATCAGGCACCTGGGCACCTGACTTTACATACCCCAGGAAACAGGCCATGCTTTGTGCCCAACACCCACTGCCGGGCACCCGGCCTCGACCACCTACAATCCCGAACGGAACAGGATTTCTTCCAGATGCAAGCTGCCACAAGCTGGAAGCCTGGCTTCCCTAGGAAGACCAAAGGCCTCGTACAAACTGACATCAGGCACCTGGGCAGCTGACTTTACTTACCCCTGGAAAAAGGCCATTCTTTGTGCCCAACTCCGTGTGGCGGGAACCCAGCCTAGGACACCTAGACTCCCGAACGGAACAGGATTTTTTCCAGATGCAAGCTGCCACAAGCTGGAAGGCTGGCTTCCCCTGGAGGGCCAAAGGACTCCTACATACTGACATCAGGCACCTGGGCAGGAGACTTAACCAACCCCTGGAAACAGGCCATCCTTTGAGCCCAACTCCCTTTGCCAGGCACCCGGCCTCGGCCACCTACAATCCCGAACGGAACAGGATTTCTTCAAGATGCAGGCTGCTTCAAACAGGAAGCCTGGCTTCCCTTGGAGGACCAAAGGCCTCCTACAAACTGACATCAGGCACCTGGGCAGCTGACTTTACTTACCCGTGCATAGAGGCCATCCTTTGTGCCCAAATCCTTCAGCCAGGCACCTGGCCTCGGCCACCTACAATCCCGAACGGAACAGGATTTCTTCGCGATGCAAGCTGCCACATGTTGGAAGCCCGGCTTCCCTTGGAGGGCCAAAGGCCTCCTACAAACAGACATCAGGTACCTGGGCAGCGGACTTTACTTACCCCTGGAAACACGCCATCTTTGGGCCCAACTCCCTCTGCCAGGCACCCGGCATCGGCCACCTACAATCCCGAACAGAACAGGATTTCTTCCAGATGCAAGCTGCCACAAGCTGGAAGCCTGGCTTCTCTTGGAGGGCCAAAGGCCTCCTCCAAACTGACATCAGGCACTTGGGCAGGAGACTTAACCAACCCCTGGAAACAGGCCATCCTTTGTTCCCAACTCCCTCGGCCAGGCACGCGGCCTCAGCCACCTACAATCCCGAACGGAACAGGATTTCTTCCAGATGCAGCCTGTTTCAAACAGGAAGCCCGGCTTCCTTTGGAGGGCCAAAGGCCTCCTCCAAACTGACATCAGTCACCTAGGTAGGTTACTTTACTTACCCTCGGAAGCAGGCAATCCTTTGTGCCCAAATCCCTCTGCCAGGCACCCAGCCTCGGCCACCTACAATCCTAAAAGGAACACGATTTCTTCCAGATGCAAGCTGCCAAAAGCTGGAAGGCTGCATTCCCGTGGAGGGCCAGAGGCCGCCTACATACTGACATCAGGCACCTGGGCAGCTGACTTTACTTACCTCTGGAAAAAGGCGATCCTTTGTGCCCAACTCTGTGTGGCGGGAACCTAGCCTAGGAGACCTACAATCCCGAACGGAACAGGATTTCTTCAAGATGCAAGCTGCCACAAGCTGGAAGGCTGGCTTCCCCTGGAGGGCCAAAGGCCTCCTACATACTGACATCAGGCACGTGGGCAGGAGACTTAACCAACCCCTGGAAACAGGCCATCCTTTGTGCCCAACTCCCTTTGCCAGGCACCCGGCCTCGGCCACCTACAATCCCGAACGGAACAGGATTTCTTCAAGATGCAGGCTGCTTCAAACAGGAAGCCCGGCTTCCCTTGGAGGACCAAAGGCCTCCTACAAACTGACATAAGGCACCTGGGCAGCTGACTTTACTTACCCGTGGATAGAGGCCATCCTTTGTGCCCAAATCCCTCGGCCAGGCACCTGGCCTCGGCCACCTACAATCCCGAACGGAACAGGATTTCTTCCAGATGCAGCCTGTTTCAAACAGGAAGCCCGGCTTCCCTTGGAGGGCCAAAGGCCTCCTACAAACTGACATCAGTCACCTAGGTAGGTTACTTTACATACCCTTGGAAGCAGGCAATCCTTTGTTCCCAACTCCCTCTGCCGGGCACCCAGCCTCGGCCACCTACAATCCTAAAAGGAACACGATTTCTTCAAGATGCAAGCTTCCAAAAGCTGGAAGGCTGCAATCCCGTGGAGGGCCAAAGGCCTCCTACAAACTGACATCAGGCACCTGGGAAGCTGACTTTACTTACCCCAGGAAACAGGCCATCCTTGGTGCCCAACTCCCTCTGCCGGGCACCCGTCCTCGGCCACCTACAATCCCGAACGGAACAGGATATCTTCCAGATGCAAGCTGCCACAAGTTGGAAGCCTGGCTTCCTGTGGAGGGCCAAAGGCCTCCTACAAACTGACATCAGGTATCTGGGTAGGTGACTTTACTTACCCCTGGAAGCAGGCCATCATTCGTGCCCAACACCCTCTGCCGGGCACCTGGCCTCGGCCACCTTCAATCCCTAACGGAACAGGATTTCTTCGCGATGCAAGCTGCCACATGTTGGAAGCCCGGCTTCCCTTGGAGGGCCAAAGGCCTCCTACAAACTGACATCAGGTACCTGGGTAGCTGAATTTGCTTTCATCTGGAATCAGGCCATCCTTTCTGCCCAACTTCCTCTGCCGGGCACCCGGCCTCGGCCACCTACATTTCGGAACGGAACAGGATTTCTTCCAGATGCAAGCTGCCACATGTTGGTAGCCCGGCTTCCCGTGGAGGGCCAAAGGCCTCCTACAAACAGACATCAGGTATCTGGGCAGGTGACTTTACTTACCGCTGGAAACACGCCATCCTTTGGGCCCAACTCCCTCTGCCGGGCACTCGGCCTCGGACACCTACAGTCCCGAACGGAACAGGATTTCTTCCAGATGCAAGCTGCCACAAGCTGGAAGGCTGGCTTCTCTTGGAGAGCCAAAGGCCTCCTCCAAACTGACATCAGTAACCTAGGTAGGTTACTTTACTTACCCTTGGAAGCAGGCAATCCTTTGTGCCCAACTCCCTCTGCCGGGCACCTGGCCTCGGCCACCAACAATCCTAAAAGAACCACGATTTCATCCAGATGCAAGCTGCCAAAACCAGGAAGGCTGCATTCCCGGGGAGGGCCAAAGGCCTCCTACAAACTGACATCAGGCACCTGGGCAGCTGACTTTACTTAGCCCAGGAAACATGCCATCCTTGGTGCCCAACTCCATCTGCCGGGCAACCAGGCCTCAGCCAGCTACAATCCCGAACGGAACAGGATATCTTCCAGATGCAAGCTGCCTTAATCTGGAAGCCTGGCTTCGAGTGCTCGGCCAAAGGCCTCCTACAAACTGACATCAGGTACCTGGGTAGCTGAATTTGCTTTCATCTGGAATCAGGCCATCCTTTCTGCCCAACTTCCTCTGCCGGGCACCCGGCCTCGGCCACCTACATTTCGGAACGGAACAGGATTTCTTCCAGATGCAAGCTGCCACATGTTGGTAGCCCGGCTTCCCGTGGAGGGCCAAAGGCCTCCTACAAACAGACATCAGGTATCTGGGCAGGTGACTTTACTTACCGCTGGAAACACGCCATCCTTTGGGCCCAACTCCCTCTGCCGGGCACTCGGCCTCGGACACCTACAGTCCCGAACGGAACAGGATTTCTTCCAGATGCAAGCTGCCACAAGCTGGAAGGCTGGCTTCTCTTGGAGAGCCAAAGGCCTCCTCCAAACTGACATCAGTAACCTAGGTAGGTTACTTTACTTACCCTTGGAAGCAGGCAATCCTTTGTGCCCAACTCCCTCTGCCGGGCACCTGGCCTCGGCCACCAACAATCCTAAAAGAACCACGATTTCATCCAGAGCAAGCTGCCAAAAGCTGGAAGGCTGCATTCCCGTAGAGGGCCAAAGGCCTCCTACAAACTGACATCAGGCACCTGGGCAGCTGACTTTACTTAGCCCAGGAAACATGCCATCCTTGGTGCCCAACTCCATCTGCCGGGCAACCAGGCCTCAGCCAGCTACAATCCCGAACGGAACAGGATATCTTCCAGATGCAAGCTGCCTTAATCTGGAAGCCTGGCTTCGAGTGCTCGGCCAAAGGCCTCCTACAAACTGACATCAGGTACCCGGGCAGCTGAGTTTACTTTCCCCTGGAAGCAAGCAATTCTTTGTCCCCAACTCCCTCTGCCGGCCATTCGGCCTCGGGCAGCTACAATCCCGAACGGAACAGGATATCTTCCAGATGCAAGCTGCCTTAATCTGGAAGCCTGGCTTCGAGTGGTCGGCCAAAGGCCTCCTATATACTGACATCAGGCACCTGGGCAGCTGACTTTACTTACCCCAGGAAACAGGCAATCCTTTGTGCCCAACTCCCGCGGCCAGGCACCCGGCCTCGAGCACCTACAATCCCGAACGGAACAGGATATCTTCCAGATGCAGGATGCTTCAAACAGGAAGACTGGAAACCCCTGGAGGGCCAAAGGCCTCCTACAAACTGACATCAGGCACCTGGGCAGCTGACTTTGCTTTCATCTGGAAACCGGCCATCATTTCTGCCCAACTTCCTCTGCCGGGCACCCGGTCTCGGCCACATACAATCCCGAACGGAACAGAATTTCTTCCAGATGCAAGCTGCCTCAAGTTGGAAGCCTGGCTTCCCTTGGAGGGCCAATAGCCTCCTACAAACTGACATTAGGCACGTGGGCAGCTGACTATACTTACCCCTGGAAAAAGGCGATCTTTTGTGCCCAACTCCGTGTGGCGGGAACCCTGCCTAGGAGACCTACAATCCCGAACGGAACAGGATTTCTTCCAGATGCAAGCTGCCACAAGCTGGAAGGCTGGCTTCTCATGGAGGGCCAAAGGCCTCTTGCATACTGACATCAGGCACGTGGGCAGGAGACTTAACCAACCCCTGGAAACAGGCTATCCTTTGTGCCCAACTCCCTCTGCCAGGCACCCGTCCTCGGCCACCTACAATCCCGAACGGAACAGGATTTCTTCAAGATGCAGGATGCTTCAAACAGGAAGCCCGGCTTCCCTTGGAGGGCCAAAGGCCTCCTACAAACTGACATCAGGCACCTGGGCAGCTGACTTTACTTACCCGTGGATAGAGGCCATCCCTTGTGCCCAACTCCCTCTGCCGGGCACCAGGCCTCGGCCACCTACAATCCCGAACGGAACAGCATTTCTTCCAGATGTAAGCTGCCACAAACTGGATAATTAGCTACCCTTGGAGGGCCAAAGGCCTCCTACAAACTGACTTCAGGCGCCTGGGCATGTGACTTTACTTACCCCTGGAAGCAAGCAATCCTTTGTGCCTAACCCCCTCTGCCGGTCACAAGGCCTCGGCCACCTACAATCCCACACGGAACAGGATTTCTTCCAGATGCAAGCTGCCTCAAACTGGAAGGCTGGCTTCCCTTGGAGGACCAAACGCCTCCTACAAACTGACATCAAACACCTGGGCAGCTGACTTTACTTAGCCTTCGAAAAAAGCCATCCTTTGTGCCCAACTCTGTGTGGCAGGAACCCAGCCTAGGACACCTACAATCCCGAACGGAACAGGATTTCTTCCAGATGCAAGCTGCCACAAACTGTAAGGCTGGCTTTTCTTGGAGGGCCAAAGTCCTCCTACATACTGACATCAGGCACCTCGGCAGCTGACTTTACATACCCCTGGAAACAGGCCATCCTTTGTGCCCAACTCCCTCTGCCTGGCACCCGGCCTCGGCCACCTAAAATCCCGAACGGAGCAGGATTTCTTCCAGATGCAAGCTGCCACAAGTTGGAAGCCCGGCATCCCTTGAAGGGCCAAAGGCCTCCTACAAACTGACATCAGGCACGTGGGCAGCTGACTTTACTTTCCCCTGGAAACAGGCCATCCTTTGTGCCACACTCCCTCTGCCGGGCACCCGGCCTCGGGCACCTACAATACCGAACGGAACAGGATTTCTTCCAGATGCAAGCTGCCACAAGCTGGAAGCCTGACTTCTCTTGGAAGACGAAAGGCCTCCTACAAACTGACATCAGGCACCTGGGCAGATGACTTTACTTACCCCGGGAAGCAGGCCATCCTTTGTGCTCAACTCCCTCTGCAGGGCACCCGGCCTCGGCCACCTACAATCCCCAACGGAACAGGATTTCTTCCAGATGCAAGCTGCCACAAGCTTGAAGCCTGGCTTTTCTTGGAGGGCCAAAGGCCTCCTCTAAACTGACATCAGTCACCTGGGTAGGTTACTTTACTTACCCTTGGAAGCAGGCAATCCTTTGTGCCCAACTCCCTTTGCTGGGCGCCCGGCCTCGGCCACCTTCAATCCTAAAAGGAACACGATTTCTTCCAGATGCAAGCTGCCAAAAGCTGGAAGGCTGCATTCCCGTGGAGGGCCATAGGCCTTCTACAAACTGACATCAGGCACCTGGGCAGCTGACTTTACTTACCCCTGGAAACAGTCCATCCTTAATGCCCAACTCCTTCTGCCGGGCACCTGGCCTCAGCCAGCTACAATCCCGAACGGAACAGGATTTCTTCCAGATGCAAGCTGCCACAATCTGGAAGCCTGGCTTCGAGTGGTCGGCCAAAGGCCTTCTACAAACTGACTTAAGGCGCCTGGGCACGTGACTTTACTTACCCCTGGAAGCAAGCAATCCTTTGTGCCTAACACCTTCTGCCGGGCACAAGGCCTCGGCCACCTACAATCCCAAACGGAACAGGATTTCTTCCAGATGCAAGCTGCCACAAACTGGAAGGCTGGCTTCCCTTGGAGGGCCAAAAGCCTCCTACAAACTGACATCAGGCACCTGGGCAGCCGACTTTACTTAGCCGTGGAAAAAGTCCATCCTTTGCGCCCAACTCCGTGTGGCAGGAACCCAGCCTAGGACACCTACAATCCCGAACGGAACAGGATTTCTTCCAGATGCAAGCTGCTACAAGCTGGAAGGCTGGCTTCTCTTGGAGGGCCAAAGGCCTCCTACATACTGATATCAGGCACCTGGGCACCTGACTTTACATACCCCAGGAAACAGGCCATGCTTTGTGCCCAACACCCACTGCCGGGCACCCGGCCTCGACCACCTACAATCCCGAACGGAACAGGATTTCTTCCAGATGCAAGCTGCTACAAGCTGGAAGCCTGGCTTCCCTAGGAAGACCAAAGGCCTCGTACAAACTGACATCAGGCACCTGGGCAGCTGACTTTACTTACCCCTGGAAAAAGGCCATTCTTTGTGCCCAACTCCGTGTGGCGGGAACCCAGCCTAGGACACCTAGACTCCCGAACGGAACAGGATTTTTTCCAGATGCAAGCTGCCACAAGCTGGAAGGCTGGCTTCCCCTGGAGGGCCAAAGGACTCCTACATACTGACATCAGGCACCTGGGCAGGAGACTTAACCAACCCCTGGAAACAGGCCATCCTTTGAGCCCAACTCCCTTTGCCAGGCACCCGGCCTCGGCCACCTACAATCCCGAACGGAACAGGATTTCTTCAAGATGCAGGCTGCTTCAAACAGGAAGCCTGGCTTCCCTTGGAGGACCAAAGGCCTCCTACAAACTGACATCAGGCACCTGGGCAGCTGACTTTACTTACCCGTGCATAGAGGCCATCCTTTGTGCCCAAATCCTTCAGCCAGGCACCTGGCCTCGGCCACCTACAATCCCGAACGGAACAGGATTTCTTCGCGATGCAAGCTGCCACATGTTGGAAGCCCGGCTTCCCTTGGAGGGCCAAAGGCCTCCTACAAACAGACATCAGGTACCTGGGCAGCGGACTTTACTTACCCCTGGAAACACGCCATCTTTGGGCCCAACTCCCTCTGCCAGGCACCCGGCATCGGCCACCTACAATCCCGAACAGAACAGGATTTCTTCCAGATGCAAGCTGCCACAAGCTGGAAGCCTGGCTTCTCTTGGAGGGCCAAAGGCCTCCTCCAAACTGACATCAGGCACTTGGGCAGGAGACTTAACCAACCCCTGGAAACAGGCCATCCTTTGTTCCCAACTCCCTCGGCCAGGCACGCGGCCTCAGCCACCTACAATCCCGAACGGAACAGGATTTCTTCCAGATGCAGCCTGTTTCAAACAGGAAGCCCGGCTTCCTTTGGAGGGCCAAAGGCCTCCTCCAAACTGACATCAGTCACCTAGGTAGGTTACTTTACTTACCCTCGGAAGCAGGCAATCCTTTGTGCCCAAATCCCTCTGCCAGGCACCCAGCCTCGGCCACCTACAATCCTAAAAGGAACACGATTTCTTCCAGATGCAAGCTGCCAAAAGCTGGAAGGCTGCATTCCCGTGGAGGGCCAGAGGCCGCCTACATACTGACATCAGGCACCTGGGCAGCTGACTTTACTTACCTCTGGAAAAAGGCGATCCTTTGTGCCCAACTCTGTGTGGCGGGAACCTAGCCTAGGAGACCTACAATCCCGAACGGAACAGGATTTCTTCAAGATGCAAGCTGCCACAAGCTGGAAGGCTGGCTTCCCCTGGAGGGCCAAAGGCCTCCTACATACTGACATCAGGCACGTGGGCAGGAGACTTAACCAACCCCTGGAAACAGGCCATCCTTTGTGCCCAACTCCCTTTGCCAGGCACCCGGCCTCGGCCACCTACAATCCCGAACGGAACAGGATTTCTTCAAGATGCAGGCTGCTTCAAACAGGAAGCCCGGCTTCCCTTGGAGGACCAAAGGCCTCCTACAAACTGACATAAGGCACCTGGGCAGCTGACTTTACTTACCCGTGGATAGAGGCCATCCTTTGTGCCCAAATCCCTCGGCCAGGCACCTGGCCTCGGCCACCTACAATCCCGAACGGAACAGGATTTCTTCCAGATGCAGCCTGTTTCAAACAGGAAGCCCGGCTTCCCTTGGAGGGCCAAAGGCCTCCTACAAACTGACATCAGTCACCTAGGTAGGTTACTTTACATACCCTTGGAAGCAGGCAATCCTTTGTTCCCAACTCCCTCTGCCGGGCACCCAGCCTCGGCCACCTACAATCCTAAAAGGAACACGATTTCTTCAAGATGCAAGCTTCCAAAAGCTGGAAGGCTGCAATCCCGTGGAGGGCCAAAGGCCTCCTACAAACTGACATCAGGCACCTGGGAAGCTGACTTTACTTACCCCAGGAAACAGGCCATCCTTGGTGCCCAACTCCCTCTGCCGGGCACCCGTCCTCGGCCACCTACAATCCCGAACGGAACAGGATATCTTCCAGATGCAAGCTGCCACAAGTTGGAAGCCTGGCTTCCTGTGGAGGGCCAAAGGCCTCCTACAAACTGACATCAGGTATCTGGGTAGGTGACTTTACTTACCCCTGGAAGCAGGCCATCATTCGTGCCCAACACCCTCTGCCGGGCACCTGGCCTCGGCCACCTTCAATCCCTAACGGAACAGGATTTCTTCGCGATGCAAGCTGCCACATGTTGGAAGCCCGGCTTCCCTTGGAGGGCCAAAGGCCTCCTACAAACTGACATCAGGTACCTGGGTAGCTGAATTTGCTTTCATCTGGAATCAGGCCATCCTTTCTGCCCAACTTCCTCTGCCGGGCACCCGGCCTCGGCCACCTACATTTCGGAACGGAACAGGATTTCTTCCAGATGCAAGCTGCCACATGTTGGTAGCCCGGCTTCCCGTGGAGGGCCAAAGGCCTCCTACAAACAGACATCAGGTATCTGGGCAGGTGACTTTACTTACCGCTGGAAACACGCCATCCTTTGGGCCCAACTCCCTCTGCCGGGCACTCGGCCTCGGACACCTACAGTCCCGAACGGAACAGGATTTCTTCCAGATGCAAGCTGCCACAAGCTGGAAGGCTGGCTTCTCTTGGAGAGCCAAAGGCCTCCTCCAAACTGACATCAGTAACCTAGGTAGGTTACTTTACTTACCCTTGGAAGCAGGCAATCCTTTGTGCCCAACTCCCTCTGCCGGGCACCTGGCCTCGGCCACCAACAATCCTAAAAGAACCACGATTTCATCCAGAGCAAGCTGCCAAAAGCTGGAAGGCTGCATTCCCGTAGAGGGCCAAAGGCCTCCTACAAACTGACATCAGGCACCTGGGCAGCTGACTTTACTTAGCCCAGGAAACATGCCATCCTTGGTGCCCAACTCCATCTGCCGGGCAACCAGGCCTCAGCCAGCTACAATCCCGAACGGAACAGGATATCTTCCAGATGCAAGCTGCCTTAATCTGGAAGCCTGGCTTCGAGTGCTCGGCCAAAGGCCTCCTACAAACTGACATCAGGTACCTGGGTAGCTGAATTTGCTTTCATCTGGAATCAGGCCATCCTTTCTGCCCAACTTCCTCTGCCGGGCACCCGGCCTCGGCCACCTACATTTCGGAACGGAACAGGATTTCTTCCAGATGCAAGCTGCCACATGTTGGTAGCCCGGCTTCCCGTGGAGGGCCAAAGGCCTCCTACAAACAGACATCAGGTATCTGGGCAGGTGACTTTACTTACCGCTGGAAACACGCCATCCTTTGGGCCCAACTCCCTCTGCCGGGCACTCGGCCTCGGACACCTACAGTCCCGAACGGAACAGGATTTCTTCCAGATGCAAGCTGCCACAAGCTGGAAGGCTGGCTTCTCTTGGAGAGCCAAAGGCCTCCTCCAAACTGACATCAGTAACCTAGGTAGGTTACTTTACTTACCCTTGGAAGCAGGCAATCCTTTGTGCCCAACTCCCTCTGCCGGGCACCTGGCCTCGGCCACCAACAATCCTAAAAGAACCACGATTTCATCCAGAGCAAGCTGCCAAAAGCTGGAAGGCTGCATTCCCGTAGAGGGCCAAAGGCCTCCTACAAACTGACATCAGGCACCTGGGCAGCTGACTTTACTTAGCCCAGGAAACATGCCATCCTTGGTGCCCAACTCCATCTGCCGGGCAACCAGGCCTCAGCCAGCTACAATCCCGAACGGAACAGGATATCTTCCAGATGCAAGCTGCCTTAATCTGGAAGCCTGGCTTCGAGTGCTCGGCCAAAGGCCTCCTACAAACTGACATCAGGTACCCGGGCAGCTGAGTTTACTTTCCCCTGGAAGCAAGCAATTCTTTGTCCCCAACTCCCTCTGCCGGCCATTCGGCCTCGGGCAGCTACAATCCCGAACGGAACAGGATATCTTCCAGATGCAAGCTGCCTTAATCTGGAAGCCTGGCTTCGAGTGGTCGGCCAAAGGCCTCCTATATACTGACATCAGGCACCTGGGCAGCTGACTTTACTTACCCCAGGAAACAGGCAATCCTTTGTGCCCAACTCCCGCGGCCAGGCACCCGGCCTCGAGCACCTACAATCCCGAACGGAACAGGATATCTTCCAGATGCAGGATGCTTCAAACAGGAAGACTGGAAACCCCTGGAGGGCCAAAGGCCTCCTACAAACTGACATCAGGCACCTGGGCAGCTGACTTTGCTTTCATCTGGAAACCGGCCATCATTTCTGCCCAACTTCCTCTGCCGGGCACCCGGTCTCGGCCACATACAATCCCGAACGGAACAGAATTTCTTCCAGATGCAAGCTGCCTCAAGTTGGAAGCCTGGCTTCCCTTGGAGGGCCAATAGCCTCCTACAAACTGACATTAGGCACGTGGGCAGCTGACTATACTTACCCCTGGAAAAAGGCGATCTTTTGTGCCCAACTCCGTGTGGCGGGAACCCTGCCTAGGAGACCTACAATCCCGAACGGAACAGGATTTCTTCCAGATGCAAGCTGCCACAAGCTGGAAGGCTGGCTTCTCATGGAGGGCCAAAGGCCTCTTGCATACTGACATCAGGCACGTGGGCAGGAGACTTAACCAACCCCTGGAAACAGGCTATCCTTTGTGCCCAACTCCCTCTGCCAGGCACCCGTCCTCGGCCACCTACAATCCCGAACGGAACAGGATTTCTTCAAGATGCAGGATGCTTCAAACAGGAAGCCCGGCTTCCCTTGGAGGGCCAAAGGCCTCCTACAAACTGACATCAGGCACCTGGGCAGCTGACTTTACTTACCCGTGGATAGAGGCCATCCCTTGTGCCCAACTCCCTCTGCCGGGCACCAGGCCTCGGCCACCTACAATCCCGAACGGAACAGCATTTCTTCCAGATGTAAGCTGCCACAAACTGGATAATTAGCTACCCTTGGAGGGCCAAAGGCCTCCTACAAACTGACATCAGGTACCTGGGCAGCTGACTTTACTTAACCCTGGAAACAGGCCATCCTTAGGGCCCAACTCCCTCTGCCGGGCACCCGGCCTCGGCCACCTACTATCCCGAATGGAACAGGATTTCTTCCAGATGCAAGCTGCCACAAGCTGAAAGGCTGGCTTCTCTTGGAAGACCAAATGCCTCCTCCAAACTGACATCAGGCACCTGGGTATGTTACTTTACTTACCCTTGGAAGCAGGCAATCCTTTGTGCCCAACTTCCTCCTCCGGGCACCCGGCCTCGGCCACTTACAATCCTAAAATGAAAACGATTTCTTCCAGATGCAAGCTGCCAAATGCTCGAAGGCTGCATTCCCGTGGAGGGCCAAAAGCCTCCTACAAACTGACATAATGTATCTGGCTAGGTGACTTTACTTACCCCTGGAAGCAGGCAATCCTTTGTGCCCAACACCCTCTGCCGGGCACCCGGTCTCGGCCACCTACAATCCCGAACGGAACAGGATTTCTTCCAGATGCAAGCTGCCACAAGCTGGAAGCCTGGCTTCGAGTGGTCGGCCAAAGGCCTCCTACAAACTGACTTCAGGCGCCTGGGCATGTGACTTTACTTACCCCTGGAAGCAAGCAATCCTTTGTGCCTTACCCCCTCTGCCGGGCACCAGGCCTCGGCCACCTACAATCCCAAACGGAACAGGATTTCTTCCAGATGCAAGCTGCCACAAACTGGAAGGCTGGCGTCCCTTGGAGGATCAAAGGCCTCCTACAAACTGACATCAGGCACCTGGGCAGCTGACTTTACTTAGCCCTGGAAAAAGGCCATCCTTTGTGCCCAACTCCGTGTGGCAGGAACCCAGCGTAGGACACCTACAATCCCGAACGGAACAGCATTTCTTCCAGATGCAAGCTGCCACAAACTGGAAGACTAGCTTCCCTAGGAGGGCCAAAGGCCTCCTACAAACTGACATCAGGCATCTGGGCAGCTGACTTTACTTACCCCTGGAAACACACCATTCTTTGTACCCAACTCCCTCTGCCGGGCACCTAGGCTCGGACACCTACAATCCCGAACGAATCAGGATTTCTTCCAGATGCAAGCTGCCACAAGCTGGAAGCCTGGCTTCCCATGGAGGACCAATAGCCACCTGCTAAAAACTGACATCAGGCACTTTGGCAGCTGACTTTACTTACCCCTGGAAACAGGCCATCCTTGGTGCCCAACTCCCTCTGCCGGGCACCCAACTTCGGCCACCTACAATCTAGAACGGAACAGGATTGCTTCCTGATGCCAGCTGCCAAAATCTGTAAGCCTGGCTTCCCTTGGAGGGCCAAAGGCCTCCTACAAACTGACATCAGGCACCTGGGCAGCTGACTTTACTTACCCCTAGAAACAGGCCATCCTTTGTGCCCAACTCCCTCTGCTCGGCCACCGGCCTTGGCCACCTACAACCCCGAAAGGAACAGGATTTCTTCCTGATACAAGCTGCCACAAGCTGGAAGCTTGGCTTCCCTGGGAGGGCAAAAGGCCTCCTACAAACTGACATCACGCACCTGGGCAGGTGACTTTACTTACCCCCCGAAACAGGCTATCGTTTTTGCCGAACTCACTCTGCCGGGCACCTGGCCTCGGCCACCTACAATCTCGAACGAATCAAGATTACATCCAGATGCAAGCAGCCACAAACTGGAAGCCTAGCTTCCCTTGGAGGGCCAAAGGCCTCGTACAAACTGACATCAGGCACCTGGGCAGCTGACATTACTTTCATCTGGAAACAGGCCATCCTTTGTGCCCTACTCCCTCTGCCGGGCACCCGGCTTCGGCCACGTATAATCCCGAACAGAACAGCATTTCTTCCAGATGCAAGCTGCCACAACCTGGAAGCCTGGCTTCCCTTGGAGGGCCAAAGGCCTCCTACAAACTGACATCAGGCACCTGGGCAGCTGACTTTACTTACCCTTGGAAACAGGCCATCCTTTGTGCCCAACTCCCTCTGCTGGGCCACCGGCCTCGGCAACCTACAACCCAAAAAGGAACAGGATTTCTTCCAGATACAAGCTGCCACAAGCTGGAAGCTTGGCTTCCCTGGGAGGGCAAAAGGCCTCCTACAAACTGATATCACGCACCTGGGCAGGTGACTTTACTTACCCCCGGAAACAGACTATCGTTTTTGCCGAACTCCCTCTGCCGGGCACCCGGCCTCGGCCACCTACAATCTCGAACGAATCAAGATTACATCCAGATGCAAGCAGCCACAAACTGGAAGCCTGGCTTCCCTTGGAGGGCCAAAGGCCTCCTACAAACTGACATCAGGCACCTGGGCAGCTGACATTACTTTCATCTGGAAACAGGCCATCCTTTGTGCCCAACTTCCTCTGCCGGGCACCCGGCTTCGGCCACGTATAATCCCTAACAGAACAGCATTTTTTCCAGATGCAAGCAGTCTGGATCAGGAAGACTAGCTTCCTCTTAAAGGGCCAAAGGCGTCTTACAAACTGACATCACGCACCTGGGCAGCTGACTTTACTAACCCTTGGAAACAGGCCATCCTTTGTGCCCAACTCCCTCTGCCGGGCGCCCGGGCTCGGCCACCAACAATCCCGAAGGAATAAGGATTTCTTCCAGATGCAAGCTGCAACAAGCTGGGTACCTGGCTTCCCTTGGAGGGCCAAAAGCCTCCTACAAACTGACATCAGGCACCTGGGCAGCTGACTTTACTTACTCCGGGAATCAGACCATCCTTTGTGCCCAACTCCCTCTGCTGGGCACTCTGCCTCGGCCACCTACAATCCCGAACGGATCAGGATTTCTTCCAGATGCAAGCTGCCACAAGCTGGAAGCCTGGCTTCCCTTTGAGGGCCAAAGGCCTCCTACAAACTGACATCAGGCACCTGGGCAGCTGACTTTACTCACCCCTAGAAACAGGCCATCCTTTGTGCCCATCTCCCTCTGCTGGGCCACCGGCCTCGGCCACCTACAACCCCGAAAGGAACAGGATTTCTTCCAGATACAAGCTGCCACAAGCTGGAAGCTTGGCTTCCCTGGGAGGGCAAAAGGCCTCCTACAAACTGACATCACGCACCTGGGCAGGTGACTTTACTTACCCCCGGAAACAGGCTATCGTTTTTGCCGAACTCCCTCTGCCGGGCACCCGGCCTCGGCCACCTACAATCTCGAACGAATCAAGATTACATCCAGATGCAAGCAGCCACAAACTGGAAGCCTGGCTTCCCTTGGACGGCCAAAGGCCTCCTACAAACTGACATCAGGCACCTGGGCAGCTGACATTACTTTCATCTGGAAACAGGCCATCCTTTGTGCCCAACTTCCTCTGCCGGGCACCCGGCTTCGGCCACGTATAATCCCTAACAGAACAGCATTTCTTCCAGATGCAAGCAGTCTGGATCAGGAAGACTAGCTTCCTCTTAAAGCGCCAAAGGCGTCTTACAAACTGACATCACGCACCTGGGCAGCTGACTTTACTAACCCTTGGAAACAGGCCATCCTTTGTGCCCAACACTTTAGGCCGGGCACCCGGCCTCGGCCACCTACAATCCCAAACGGAACAGGATTTCTTCCAGATTCAAGCTCCCACGAACTGGAAGCCTGGCTTCCCTTGGAGGGCCAAAGCCCTCCTACAGTCTGACACCAGGCACCTGGGCAGCTGACTTTACTTTCATCTGGAACAGGCCATCATTTGTGCCCAACTCCCTCTGCTGGGCACCCGGCTTCGGCCACCTACAATCCCGAACGGAACAGGATTTCTTCCAGATGCAAGCTGCCACAAGCTGGAAGCCTGGCTTCCCTTGGAGGGCCAAAGGCCTCCTACAAACTGACATCAGGCACCTGAGCAGCTGAATTTACTTAAACCCCTGGAAACAGGCCATCCTTTGTGCCCAACTCCTTCTGCCGGGCACCCGGCCTCGGCCACCTACAATCCCGAACGGAACAGGATTTCTTCCAGATGCAAGCTGCCACAAGCAGGAAGACTGGCTTCCCTGGGAGGGCCAAAGGCCTCCTACAAACTGACATCAGGCATCTGGGTAGGTGACTTTACTTACCCCTGGAAACAGGCCATCCTTTGTGCCCAACTCCTTGTGCCGGCATCGTGGTTCTGCCACCTACAATCCTGAACGAATCAGGATTTCTTCCAGATGCAAGCTGCCACAAGCTGGAAGCCTGGCTTCCCATGGAGGGTCAAAGGCCGGCTACAAACTGACATCAGGCACCTGGGGAGCTGACTATACTTACCTCTGGAAACAGGCCATCCTTTGTGCCCAACTCCCTGTGCCGGGCACTCGGCCTCGGCCCCCTACAATCCCGAACGAATCAGGATTTCTTGCAGATGCAAGCAGCCAAAAGCTGGAAGACTGGCTTCCCTGGGAGGGCCAAAGGCCTCCTACAAACTGACATCACGCACCTGGGTAGTTGACTTTACTTACCCCTGGAAACAGGCCATCCTTTGTGCCCAACTCCCTCTGCCGGGCACTTGGCTTCGGCCATCTATATTCCTGAACGAATCAGGATTTCTTCCAGAGGCAAGCCGCCACAAACTGTCTCTCCTGGCTTCCCTTGGAGGGACAAAGGCCTCTTGCAAACTGACATCAGGCACCTGGGCAGCTGACTTCATTTTCTTTTTCTAAGGGCCATCCTTTGTGCCCAACTCCCTGTGCCTGGCACCTGGCCTCTGCCACCTACAATCCTGAACGGAACAGGATTTCTTCCAGATGCAAGCTGCCTCGAACAGGAAGACTAGCTTCCCTTGGAGGGCCAAAGGCCTCCTACAAACTGACATCAGGCACCTGGGCAGCTGACTTTACTTACCCCTGGAAACAGGCCATCGTTGTGCCCAACTCTTTGTGCCGGCATCGTGGTTCTGCCACCTACAATCCCGAACGGAACAGGATTTCTTCCAGATGCAAGCTTCCTAGAACAGGAAGACTAGCTTCCCTTGGAGGGGCAAGGGCCTCCTACAAACTGACATCAGGCACCTGGGCAGCTGACTTTACTTACCCTTGGAAACAGGCCATCCTTTGTGCCTAACTCCCTTTGCCGGGCACTCGGCCTCGGCCACCTACAACCCCGAATGAATCAGGATTCCTTTCAGATGCAAGCTGCCACAAGCTGGAAGCCTGGCTTCCCTTTGAGGGCCAAAGACCTCCTACAAACTGACATAAGGCACCTAGGCAGGTGAGTTCAGTTTCCCTTTTCTAAGGGCCATTCCTTTGTGCCCAACTCCCTCTGCCTGGCATCGTGCTTCTTTTTTTAATTCAGAGTTAGATAAACCAGAAAATGAAATGAGAAAAGCAAAACACAAGTTGTCAGAGTAGCTGTCCATCAAATTAGAATCAATTGAGTGATTATAAATTATGAAACAATATGTCTGTAATTGCTCATAGGGGTCTTTTACTCTTGACTGTGGCTCAATCAAGATCAGCCGAACACTTACTAATGCTCTGCTTCTTCAGCTCTAACTCTGCACCCACCTGTACTCATTTATCCTTAAACTAGATACACTGCCAAGGAAAAGTGTGACTGATCACAAGTTTAAGTCATTAGTACCAGCTGTATAAATAGCTTGTGTATATGCTTTTAATGATCAGAAGAAAATATCACTCAGTTTCAAAGATATAGCACATAATGATCGGCATTTCTGGATTCTGTCTACAAACAAATTATTTGTTTGGTGCTCTAAGCAATTACTTCTTGTTCCTGGAAATGCTATTCTACATGGGGGAATTCTTCGTCCTAATATTTTCACCCCTTTGATGGGAGGCTTCTATTCATAGGTTTTTGGGGTTTTTTTTGTAAACGTACATGGAGTTTGCTTGTTTGGATAGGTTTTGTTATTTTTGTGTACTTAAGAGCAATTTTAAAACATTCCCATCCAAAGAAGTGTCATACAACAAAATAGGATTTGAAAGGTTACAAGATCCTCTGTTCTATTACTTTCTGAAACTATTCCAGTAGTTCTTTCACTTGAATACTTCCTTAGTACTGATAGTGTTCTTGTGGCTATTAAAACAAAGCACCCAGGATACAATGTCTTCCCATCATTCTTGATGTTCAGTCATGCTCTAAACACTCCTGCCCATTCACAAGGCTCTCACGAGCCACAGGGACATTTCCCACTGCTCCTTACTTACCCCTGATGCCTTCATGTCTTCTAAACGCTCCCAACATTTAATGGTTTTTACAGCACTTCTGTCAACATCCAAGTTCCATACTTGTATTTAAAGTCATTTTCAGCTTCCTTAATATGGAGTTTTCCAACTGACACGTCTGTAAGTGCGCACTCTCCTGTTTAACTACTGGTCACCACAAATATTTAAAGGAATTCAGGCACGCTTTCTTCAGCAATCCCTTGAAAAGAAGAAACCTGGATTATCAGACAAAGGCTACAAAATGGCACTGATGATCTGGCTCAGCACTGTGCCCTGAAGGCTGTTGCAGGCAGAGTAGTTCAGCCGCAAGATCATCGCCCCTTTCTACATTATCTGGAAATATTTCTTTAGCTCAACAGGGAGACAAGCTACATCAAAAATCCACACCTTATTGCCTATTTTCATTGTTTGTCTAACAGTTCTTTTGGTGGCTCTTCCCCAGCGTAACACCTAAATTCCACAAATACGGGAATTCTATTTCAAACTGCACCCACTTCTCATACCACATTGCTCCATATTCAGTAAAGCAAATGAAGTTCTGATGTATTTGAAACAAGACCACTGCCTGCAGGAGCTGTACTAGGGTACTACTGGTGCCTAAGAGAATCCAAAACTCCCTCAGAATAATGTCACTGCCCAAAAATACCTAGATTCCACTCAAATCTTCCCTAACACGTTACCAAGCCCTACAAGATCAGATGCTACTTAGATGTGAACGTTCCAGGGTGTTGCTCATTGCTCAAATTGTGACTGAACTTCAATCACAATTGAATGGGAGTGTTTTCAAGCCTCAATTTCCTCACTCGTATTTCCATAGAGAAATTTAATTTCTGCTGGAATCTACTACATTTTTTCCAAAGGCAGATAGAATACTGGTTCCAACCAACTTGGAGCTGCAGTAAAGAAAAACACTGGAAATACTTTAAGCAACTGCAGATGGCCATCAGGACTTGTGTACAAATACTCCTGGATCATTCAAGGAAGTATATTAATTCAAGACCACTGGAAAAAGGTACCAGTTAAAATGTCTGCCATCTCTCCTTGCAGTCACCAGGTGTATGTTTGGTGGCTGCGTGCTTCACTTCAGCACAAGGAAGACTTGGCATTTTTAATTTACAAGCTGCAGGTAAACTTTGAAGATGTTACTGGTTGTTGGCAGTATTGGCTGTTCAATTTGCTCTCTTCATACCCGCTTCTTTCTTCTCCACCTTGCCCCACACAGGAAAAAAAAAAACCTACGTAAGTGCTCTTCAGAGAGGAGAGACTAAATCACAAACACTTCAGGGCAGGAAGCTTCAACAGTTGAAGCTCTTATTTGCAAGTTCTGTAAATGCTATTTCATACAACTCGATATATTTGCCACCCCACCTTTTCCACAGGCAAACACTGTATCCATCCCTCCACCCCTGAAGCCCACCAGGGGCACTCCGGTATCTCTGCCACCATCTTGAGGAGCAACAGACTCTGAAACATTATTTTTAAGGAAATTGACAATTATACACACAGCATACGCTGTTTGCCTCTGCAAGTCACAGCCAACATTTCTATTCTTTCCTCCAACAATAAATTTAAAGTGTGTACTACATTTATATAAGAAGAATATATAACCCAAGAGCGCCGGCTGCAGCCCCACAAAGCCACCAAAAGTTTATTTTGTCTCGCAAAAGAAGGCAAGCACCTTTCAGAGGCATCACCATTTCCTTCTCTCCTGGATACAGATCCCTTCAGTCAGATTTGGCACACTCGCTTGCATTAAGAGGACAAGATGGAGCAATTCTGTCAGTGCAGCAGATTAAAAAAACCTGCCACCAAGAGGCTTTATTCCAAAGGCAATTCTCCTCTGATTCACAAAAGGTCTGCCTACCATACAGCCAAGCAGAGGCTCCCAGATGGTGCTGGCAAAGCAATCTCCACTTTCTCCCAACAGCACAGCAGCATGTTGATGTCTAGAAAAAATATTTCCAGTCCTGATCCCTTTGCTGTCAGTTCTGTAACATGCACTGCCCTGATTAAATAAATAAAAGCCTATCAACCACCAGCAGTTTCAAGACTTACATGAAGCTCTCCTACTCTTAGGGAAAAACCCCATGAAGTCAGCATTTAAAACCAAGAGAAAGTGCTTGGAATTATATCTCTTTCTTAATGACAGTCTCACTATTCCCTAAAGTTTGGGGAAGTTCTTTAAAGCCGCAACATTTTTGGCCAGGTGATCAATAGTTTGCTTCAGTACGAGACAGGACTAACACTGGACAGGTACCTCTAAAGTCACCAGAAACCAGCAGATTGCAGTTGGCTTCTCTCACAGACACACCTCTAAGCGATCTTGGCTCCCAGTTCCAGTCTCCTCCACCCTGGCATCCACACATGAACAAATGGACTAAGCAGCATTGCTCAAATCCTGCTGCACTTGCTTAACCTCCATAAGATTTCCCAGGAGAACTTTACTTTGTGGCACTTCTGCTCTCCTTCAATCCTGCAGCTCTTCTGCAAGTTTCTGCTCAAGACTTAGCACAGACTACTCAAGAAATCAGAACACAGGAACTCAGAAATATTTCAACAATTAAGCTTTCTTCTGGAGTAGAACCAACCATGTAAATCATACAACTAGAATATTTCCCTGATTTTTATTTTAAGCTTTTAAAAAAATCCACACTAATTAAAGGACCTTAATACATTGATAAAGTATTTACCAGGCCAATGAATAAAAAGGTTGAAGTTTCTCTCAAAGAAAAAAAACAAAAACAAACAACCAAAAAAACACAACCAAACAAGTCTAGGTGGGAGATAACAGGCACAGCACCCTGTGTCACATTTTTCTGTCTTGAAGAAAAAATAATGGGGATGTTTGGACAAGTATTTATCAGAACAAAGCCTACAGTGGCCCCTGAGGATAAAGTCAAATTTTTTCAATGCCAGCTAGTCAGTAGCTCATCGTGACTGTTAAAAAACTGAACTCAAGGACACTGGCAAAAGCAAGATTTGAGAACTGTAGATATACTATCAAATTTCTACCATGTGAAACCTATTTTGATGGCCACAACAAGCAAGACACATTCCCTAATGCACACATTTGTCATACTCAGGTTTGTTACACCGAGTGATTTAAAGTGACCCTGCAGAAAAACTGGTTTGCAAAGACAGCAGACAAGAAAAACTTAGAGGCCACAAAGAGTAGAAGAGGAAAAACTGAACCACCACTTGCTAATGATAGTTCAGTTCATGCACTTGTGTATGCAGACCCAGCCAAGCCAACAGAAGGTGAATGAAAAATCTGAAAGCACAATTGAGCAAACCTTCAAAAAATATCTATCACTTAAGAGGCCAATTTCATATGCACATGATGCTGAAAATTTAGAAGAATCAAAATAATTGAATACTGAAGCAGGAGAATAAGAGTCCATACCATTGACACACGATCATTTTTTCCTCTTAAAACAATGGGAGAAATGTCTTGTATTAAAACAATTGCTTTCTTTAGGACTTCTAAATTGCACTAAATATTAACCTTCCTAAAACTGCACAATGGCAAACCCAAATTAAAAAAAAAAAAAAACTTGGGACAAGAAGAAACAGTGATATATATGAACACAGTTCAACAGATCTCCATAGACACTCTTACATTTCAGAATTGAGTTCATATTGACTATCATACACATTAATTTGAAATCCCAGCTTTAGTCTTTCATACAAGTTCTACTTCTCAGTATTTTTTAATGAGGAACTAAGATCTTAATAAAGCCATTCATTTCATTGTATCCGAAAGTCCTTTGCCTGCTGTACATTTTCTCTGCAGCTGTAGGCATGCATGAGTATGCCTAGCATGTGCATCTGCGTATTTCTATTTACACTAGGAGTGCTTAAATATTCATCTGCAGTTATGTATTTATGTACACAGCTAAAACCACACAGCTATGTTAGATCTGATGTATTTTAATGGGGGTCAAATCTTCAATCCATGCTGGGATTTTCTGCTATTTAAGAGAAACAGGCTGTGGAGCATTTGATCTTTTTCTCCAAGAGCAAGATAAAATGTCCCAGATGTGCCCAATTCTCAAATGCATTGTTTGTATCTCTTGTAAGAACAAGTCTCCAGGCACCTGAGCAAAGATAACCCACGTTACATGGATACCTCACAGACTGGCAGCAAAGTGCTGTCATCTTACCAACCAATATTAAAAGCAGGCTACTGCATGAGGCTGCCAGAGAGGCTTAGGCAGTGCTGTTACAGCTCACATTTCGCACTTGGTTTGCTACAAGAAGCAACAAAAAATAGTATTTTTAGCTCACCAATAACAATAGGAAAAGAGCAAGTGCTTTCCATAAAGAAAGATTCTCACCTGACACCAGGAGCCCCCTGGAATCTTGGATACAATCAAGCTCTATGAAATACACTGCTGATATACCTTGCAGATAAGACAGAATTTTACACCAATCTCAGTTTCCCATCTTAATATATTCTCTTTGCTGTGACAGGTAATTATGCAGAGCAGGACAGCCCTCTGAATCGCTGTCTTGTAAAACAAACATCGCTTTAATTAACATAACCAGTACAACAAAACATTTTCTAAATTTGCACTCAAGAGAAAAGATTCCCTTCACTAAGACAGCAGCTTGAGGGCATTGAGAGGATTTTTTGGACTTGGGGGACAGGGACAGAGCAACATTACTTGTTTGTTTTCAGTTTTGTGCAGCTCCTCATCTGATTCACCGGCTATTGAGAACTGACAGAAATGCCACCTATCTTATCTAAACAGTTCTTATCTGACCTTTTTTGGCTTCTCTTGAGACAGACAGCAGGACTCTGGTACTGCTAAAGGAAAAAGTACTGCCTGGTATCTCTAAAAACACAGATTTTCAGAAAGAAAAGAACAGTCGAATGCATCAAACAAGAACACTTTATTCCTTCAATAATGCTTACGTATTTTCACTATTTCAAAGTCTCCAAATAAAGCTTAGAAATTAAACACGTTAATGCTACATTCAAATATTTCTCTCTTCTAACCTAAGCCAGGAAAAAAAAGAAAACCAAATCAGGAAAAGAAATCCTTATTTTTACTACAAAAAGTCTCAGTTTTCCACATGAGAAGCCACATTCTCAACAAATCGATGCCAGAAGAGTCAACATTATTGAAGAGGGTTAAAGTGAGCTGTCAAATTACCTTCCATCCTCTGAGGATGTGCACTACACTACCAGCATGTTTCCAGCTCTCACATTCAGAGTAGGAGAGCCAGGACTAAAACATCTGCTGGGCCTAACAAGGTCCATGTCACATCTCTGTGATAACACATTGCTCATGTCTATCACATAACACAGGCAGAACATATTCTCCTGGTTTTAGCCCCTTAGATTCCTCGGTCTAAGCAAGAAATTGGCAGCCTGCCAGGCTTCCTATGGACCATTCTGGGGTGGGACCACCAGGTAAATCTCCCCGAGTCAGGTCATGATATCCTAAAGAGAGACACTGCCCTACTTCCCCATGGATAAATGGGATGATGAGCAGTGCAGCAGGAGCAGGAAGCTCTGCTAAGTTTCCACCACTGCCATGCATTTTCTCTTCACTAAACATCGATTTACTTGCAGGAAGAAAGGCTCCCCTAATAGAACCTGTTCTTTTTATTGCAACCAAGAGGGAAATGGCGAAAAAATAGCTTGAAACTATACCAGTTTCAAGCTATTATTAACTAGCAGGCATACACTGACAGTAGGAGAGATGCGGTGGCAAGAGGACTTTCAATAGCCAAAGAGCCCTTTCATCATCTGACCAGCTTCATCTATTGTATTCAAATAAATGTTAAAATACAGAGAAATCACACATATCTAGAGCCTTTACAAGGAGTATCCAGTTGCAGATTTCTTTCTGCACATGACTAAATTTAATGCATCCTTGCCGTATACAAAAAAAAAAAAAAAAAAGCCTTGTGAAATGAGAGGTGCTAACATTTTCTAACAAATGCGATGACATTACAGAACAGGATCCTTTTTGTTACTCATGAAAACAACATGCACTTGGTGCAATTGATTTCACACATAAACGGCAACAGTTTCAAAGCCCAATATTGCTTTTTTTGGCCAGTTAGTAGAAACCCATTTCTAAAGCTGATAGCAACTCTGACAATTAATTACAAGCTCAAGATCAAGCATGTCAAATCCTTGTGAAATCCCTAGACATCAATCAGAATGACTCCTGAGGGCCTCCATAGAGTTCAGAGCAAGTATTCCCTCTTTTTGCAGATCATCTTTCAGTGCCTCTGAGCTGCACAGATTATCAGCAGGAATATTTTATGGAATAAGATCAAGGTAAATAGGACCAGGAGGTGTACAGTTTCCTGAGTTTAGGTACAACAGACTTGCCACAGGTAAATAACTGCTCACTTAGGCACTTATACATATTACAGCCTGGTGAGGGGTGGGGAAACACTCACAAAGGAGACTAAAACACACTGCAGGGCAAACTGCAATTCCACCAATCCACACCTGCAAAACTCATTTACCACAACCGTGCTCAGCACTCCATAAAGACTCCTAATGAATTTATGCAGCACCAGTACAAGTTGACAAATACATGAAAAACATTTTAAAAAAAATAACTATAATGTCATGATGTTCCTCATGCTGATCTGAGTCATGGTAAGAGCTGAAGGGCATTTCCTTGTGAGCTGAGAGGCCCACAGAAATAACCCAGCCATGATTGTCCCCAAGGACAACAAATGGGGCAGACCCCACACTTCCAACAGGCTGAGCTAATCAACAGATCTGCACATCTACTGCAGAATCTGCATAAGAAATCGATTGAAACCATGTGTTGTTATGGATTCATTTTGCCAAAAAATTAACTGTGACGGGTTGGCACGGTAATGACTTGAACTTTTCCACAATACCATGAAGTACTGATGCTTCTGGAACAACAAAGTAGATTCTGATGTACCATTTAGCCTTCCTAGAAAGAAACCACGCCAACAAGATAAGGTAATCTTGAAATTGCCATCTTCAAGCTTCCTAAAACTGGAGAGAAGGTTTGAAATCTATTCGGACTCTGATTAAACTCAGCAATCAACACGGTAAAAAATATATTAAATAGAGCTTTTAAATAGACAAACTGCAACAGTATTTACTTATTTTCTTCTATTTCTCCTCCCTGGAATCAAGTACTCAGGAAAACTTCTTACTTCTACAACAGCATATTGACTTTTTGACACTATGATCATTAAAGTCAACGTGGAAAATACATGCCCAAATAGAAAATCTAGATGCTGAAAGGAATATCAACCAAGTCAAATCCAACTTTTAAAAACAGAATCCTCAAGAAATGAGTCACCCACCCCCAAAACAAATGCAGCAGGAGAGGCAACTTATTCATCTCACAGAGATCATTCTCCTATCTCTCCATGCTCTGCTCCAAAGTGTGTTCAAATCAAAGGTTCTCATTTTTTTTCCTCTTCCCCTCAAATGTATTTAATTAGGTTTTTTTTTTCTTTGAAGTCAAGGAAAAGAGGCCTATTTATTTCAAGGAATATTTAGCCTGGCTTTTTCCTTCCAGTGTTCTACCTCACGGCATCTTCAACCCCATTGTTCCATAGGGACAGGGAGGCATCCAAATAAAGATTAATAAAAAGGCAATTACTGTGGTATTATTAATTGAAGGAACAGGATCACTTTTTCCAGTGTCAATGAACTTCAATACACTAATAAAATTAACAAATATCAAAGTGGTTTGGGTCTGAAATAGAAACATTTCCATTAAATCTGAGTAGCTTTTCCAAATACTGGGCAAATAGTTTGATACACTTTGAAATACTAAAATATCTCCAGTGCTCCAAGATGAAGCTGAGCAAATTTCACTGTATGAAATGAGAGTAGACATTGTTTGCACCTTCTAAGCATGCATTATATTTTCATCTTGGTGCTTAAAACAAGGCCACTGCAAGGAGAATTTCCACTATCCCAGCTGTCAGTAACTGGTTTTGTGACTTACCTGCTGGGGAATTACTCACTTCCCATTGCAAATCTGAAATCACTGTTCATTTGGACAGACTGCTCCTGACTGCACCCTGATGATGTGTCCTCAGTCCAGCTCATGGCACTGGCAAGATAAATGTGTAGAATGAGATTAGGGGCAAAATACTAACAAATTTTGCTTAGATCAATGAGATGCACTCACACCCTGTCAGTACTACCTGACATCTTCCTGACAATATTATGAGGCAATTAATGTCTGTATGTCTTGGCTGATGGAGGTGAATTATGGTAAGTTCTAGGAGGCAACTGTCTAAAGCAGGGGAAGCTGATTAATTACCCAGCAATAATTCATTATTGAGACATTTAGGTTGACTTGTGCACCACAAAGTCAGAGAGAGCAGGAAACAATCAAACCTATGAATACTATTCAGACTAAACTCTTTGCAGCTATAGCCATAGAGGCACATATACATAGAAAATAACACCATCTCAGAGAAATAAGGTGCTTGGAAGCAAATCCTCAAACCAAGTGGGCAGTCTCCATCCCATACAACGGATGTATCAGCACATGCAGCAGGAGCGCCTGTGCTGGAATTCTCACTATTTCTCAGGTCTGCCTGTTTCCTGTATCAAACAATGATCACACACCCAGGGGCACAAATGAGGAGCCAGTCTGCAAAGCCTTGGGCTTTGATCTCACACTGCTACACTGAAGCAAATGGACAGGAAAATAGAAGAAGCCTGTAAACACCTCTGCTGATAAAGATCTGTATGTTAATACCATTAACATTGACTACATCTAATTTAAAGCTGATATCTGCCTGCATATCACATCCAAGTCTCTTTTCAGGTGTACAAAAAATGTGTCTATTTCACAGCATTTCTTCCTTTACTTCTCCACCTGGATCATACAGAAAATACATTTCTTGGCCACCAGCAAATCATTACCCCTCATGGGGACTGTTCCCTAAAGAGTTTAAGTACCAGAACAATGGACTACTGCACAGCACCAAATTTCAATTGTGACTTAACTATTCCACAAAGGGGATTTACTGTAGTGACACCTCTCAGGAATACACCATTATTTTAAATTTCACTGATATTTTCCACTAACAAAACAGCACTTCTACTTTAGCAGTGATTCGAAGATGGAAACTTTCCATAAAGCCTTTTCTTTCCTCTGGGTGTCAGAGTTGTCCTCAAAGTCCTTCTGTGTTAAAAATTAATTGTCTGGTTTGGTCTAACACACCCAATGTATTAGTTAAGGAGTACATGCACAGTAATATTTCAGAAAGATTACAACCCTCCTCCCCAGAATCTTGGATGGCAATTTTGGGTTACTCTGAACCTCTCTCCAGCTTTGGCTTCTGAACTTTTCATTAGTTTTCCTCTTTTTGTAACCTGCTGTCCAAATACCAGAACAACCACTTGACCATTTCCATAAACAAAACATCCTCTGCAAAAGTCTTCAGTCAGAATCTTATTATTAAAGCAAGTTTTTCCAAACAGTTTCTGCTGCAGAGTCAAAGGGCCCTCTGCTCAGAATCCTTTTCCTTAAAAGGATGGGGATATGGATGATTTCTGTGCCTTGTAAAGGTCCAGTGCCATTCACCTCTGGATACCAAACTGTTCTTACATCTGACTGGGGATGTAGTCACGGAAGATGAGAGGATTTCTCTCTAGCAATGATATCCTGCCCCTTGGCAGATATCAGGCAGTTCAAATCAAATTTCAGGTTTAGCTCACAACACTCAGGATGCTGACAGATGATGGAAGCACTGTCACAGCAGCTCTAGCTTGACTTTCCGCCTACACTACTGCACATTTTAAATCACTTCCAAACAGGATCACTAGAAATGGGCAGCGATCCTTAAATCATCCATGAAAACACAATGGCATCCAACAGGTGTTTGCTTGAGTTATCCCCCTAAGGGAAGGCAGTACTTAAACAGGCATATAGAGGAAAAAAGGAATAATTCTGTTCCTAAGAGCTGCCTCCTTCCCCTGTCTCCTCATTTCACATCAACATCTAAGAGGTCAACATTCAAGAGCTTTTCTTACAGTCTCTTCTTGAACTCCTCGGACTTGTTCTCATCTCAGTATATCCAGGTAACTCCATTTAGAGTTAGTATATCCAGGTAACTCCATTTAGAGTTACTGGAGATTTGTTCATCACGTTTATTATCTTCCAAGCTACTAGGCAAACCAAGTGGGTTATCCTGTCTTAAAAATTCCAGGTCTGCCTGACCAATATATGATAGACATTCAATTTAGGAAATACTGCCAAAAAGAAGACATTTCCCTGATCTTCTGAGTATAGTGGACACCACATAAAAGTACTAGAGCAGAGCCATGAAAACCAGAGCAAGGGGAACAATGCCTGGCCCAGAATTGTCTCTCTCACACAGAAAAAAAAGTCAGAACAATTAGGAGGAAGTCCAAGATTATTTAGATGATAACCATGTGTCCACCAAAACACTGCACTGGGGAAATGGATGGAGTCTAGAGAATTAGAGCAGCTGCCAACATGAGACTTAAGTTTGTAAACACACTTTTCATTGTAACTCTCCACAAAAAACCTTGGGACCTTTCACTACTCTCCCCAGAGGTTTTGGCCTTGTTATTAGTTTGCTTGGTGCCAGTTTGAGTGCCACTGAACCCACCTTATAATTTATCTTCAGAATATTTAATTAGATGAATTTTGTGCTCTATTAACATGCTTGGGTTTAACTTTTTGCCTTATTTAACATTATAAAGTAGATAAAGGATAGGGCCTATAATTGTTTACATCGCATTAGGCACAATTTCTGCATTCTGTGAATGCTTCCTCATTAGTTTTTCTCTGCTTGCTTAATTTATCCACTCCAAAAGACTGAATTCATTAACTACAATTACCATGGTTATTGTCTTTGGAATATTTTTATGTACTTATAATTAACGTATTTTAAACACACAGTCAAAGGTCATACATTTGAAATCATGTGTAGCCTTCCGTACTGATATCAAGATTTAGTTCAAGAATATGATTGATAATTTAAATATTTTCCTTTCTCAAGTCATGGAGCATAATAGAATAATTATCAAAAAAAAATACTGCCATATCATCCTATCATCATGCCTATTCTATTATTCCTGTGGATTATTTGAGTAATCCATAATAATAAAAGTTCTAACGAACAATAATTAAGAGAAAAGATACAGGATAGTTCCTCCCAGTTTTGATACCATGAGCCCTGTAAGGTTAACTCCGAAGGCCTCCAACGGGCGTTCAGAATAATTCATTTTGTGTATGATATTCCTTATTTATAGCCAAAGCAGGGAATATACTTCAGCTTCTAAACATTTACAATCTCTAATCCATTTTTTTTTCAACATGAGTAATTTACATATCCAAGTCCAAACTAAATGAAAACTACGTTTTGATTTACTAAAATCTCATTATTCTTCTAATTGCAATAGGCACGAGATTGTACAGTAGCAAATCCCTCCAATTTCCACTAACTTCACTGAATACCACACCTTAACTTTATACAGGATAAAGATATTTAAGGAATTCTATATTGTTTGACAGTTCTAAGATACAGTTTTGCTTTTGCAAACTGTATTCCAACTGCTGTTTTCAACATCACCTCATGCTACACAAAAATCACAATGCAACCTTTTCATTTCCACTGGATACATGCAATATTATTATTAGTTACTAAAATTAATTGTGGGACACTGTCATGATCTTTAGAAAGGTTAAAAAATCCTTCGTTGCCCTTTAACTGAAGTCGTTTCAAGTGCAAAAATGCCAGAATCAAAGCACAGCAATAGAGAAAAGGAGAGGAAACAGAACTAATCTTATTAAGGAATGAAAAATAGATCCTTTACCATAATGAGAATGGTTCCTACAAATGGTGTTTATTGTGTGCTTAACAAAATAAATATTAATAGAACTTAGCAAAGTAATGCCTTAGATCCAAGCTTATAGCATCATATCCTTTCAATAGTTATGCTTGTTGGTTTTGTCCTTTTCTTCATTCCTGTCATTGATTATCCTTTGACCTAGTCCTCCCTCCACCTCTGACCATCATTCATCACACATGGTCTTATACTGCAAATCATCTACCCAAAAGAGAAACCAGTGCATTCTTCAGCCAGTGATCAAATTCCAAGTACTCAATGAAACAAGTCTAAAATACAAAAGATTTTTCAGTTCATTTTATAACTTGCCTGCTGTCATTACCCCAGCATCCCAGAATTAACATTTTTCATTCCCACTTCTAGATTATTTATTTCCTAATGCCTTCCATTGCTCTCTTAAGACATGTTTTAGATCTGGTTATCCCACAGTTATTCCAAGTATTTTAGCTAGGGACGACATTGAGACTGAGGTTTACCTAAGTCATTAACTGAAAGCCAGGAGAAAAAAACAAAACCAAACAAAATAAAGACCAAAACCAAAAACCAAAAAACCCAACCAACCAAACAAAAAAACCCCCAAAATCAAGACAGCTTTTTTCTGTAACCAACAGCAAAGAAAGAAAAGCGTGTTTGCTTTCCTCACTCCCATCTTTACAGTCTCTCTGGTCTTAGCATCAAAATCAAGTTGTTCCTTTTGCTCTTCCCTTGCTATTTCTTCCCCCACCAAAAATCAAAACCTGATGTCATCTAGATCAACTTCGCAATGAGAACCACAGTGCTGGGAGAATGGCTACCTGAGCACAGAAACACAGAGCTCAAAGCCTTAAACCTGGGCTAATCCTTCAGGAGAACGGGTCCATTCTCTCGGAAAAATGGCAACCTGAACTGCATTAAAAAATGCAGGTTTTTGATCCCTCTTCAAGTGCACAGCACACAATATTTTGCTCTGCACATAGCTGTTTAAGCAGTCCATCATCAAGGCTTTCTAGCCTTTACTAGAAAGTGTCATTAACACGGGGGTTGGGACATTAAATGTCAGCTTTTATCATTAACTCATTTTAAAGGCATGTTCTCTTTCCATTTAAATCTGCACTGCACCTTCAGTTTGATTTTGGCAAGCAAGACAGAGTCACAAGACAAGAAAGATCAACCCAAAACTTCCAAAAGTGAATGTGACCTCTGAAGATTGCATCCTGTTTTACCAGCTGCTTCATCAACATCTGTGCACCTTGGAGTAGCCTGAGACATAGCAAAGGACACACTTACTGCTAATTTTGATTCTTTTATAGTAAAAATTCTTTAAGAGATTTCAGGGAAGAAAAGAGCAAGTACCAAACAGTCTATAAAGGTTTCACTGGTATTATGATACAGCACATTAATAGCTTTAATGTGAAGAAAAAAAAATTACATGTGGGCTAATAAAAAGCCTTCTTTTAATTCCCTCTGTAACACCTCCCCACGACTTGACCATCTGTACATTGATATATGAGTAAAAACACTCGAATGTGTGGTGCCAAGGGACTTGTAGATTCACAGAAGCTGACTACAACAGCACCACGTTGAGAACACCCCCTGCACAACCTTCAGCTCTGCACAAGAAGCCAAAATTAGCACTTCCCCCCTCAGCTGCTTCAGAGTCGTGCTGACTTCACCAGCCAAAGAGTAATTTCATAAAACATCTGTCTGACCTAAAACAAAACTTGCAAAGAAACAAGGATAGGTTGAAGGTAAGGCAACTTGGGAAGATCTTTCCTCTGTAAAGATGCTACTGCACATCCACTCAGCTCAAAATACACCAACTCTTTAAGCATTTTTCTTTCACTCCTCAGTATTTTACTTGAATAAGCTACATATACTCTTATGAAAATGGTGCAAAGATTATAGATGTGTACAGGATATATATACAACATTGTTTCTAGTACAAAATTCATAGCTTCAGATTTTTTCTAAATTCAAATTCATGGCTTAGAAATTTGCTTTGTAGGGAAACCGTATCACATTCTTCTAGAAATCAAATTTCCTTGGGAAATAAAAGGAGAAAGAACTTGAAAAACTATTTAAGAATATCTTAAGTTGCTCTAAATCAGGAACTATAGTAATTTTTTTGGTCTTGACTCACAGCAAAATGATTTTAACTAGGAAAACAGTCTCTGCAAACTTGAACTGAGCGTTTCACCAATGCAAGTAATGAGAGATGGTTGCTGTGAAGTGAATATTTCACCTCGGGATGTGTTTTGCAATCCAGCAAACCATAAGCTGTCAGGAGCATCTCATCTCAGTGACTTCCCTGACTAGTCCTCACAGGATTTCTGACTCAGTCAGAATATGGTAAGGAGTATGGCCAAGCAGAGAAACCTCTTGATAACGTTTGTTTTTAAAGGAGGGGCAGAGTGGCATTTTTACATCTTTGCACAATAGTCCTATTTTTGCTGGGCCCAAGTTACCCTACATTGCACAGAATTTCTGATGTTAGGGTTGAAATTAGAACGGCAAATCCTAAACACCAAGGATGCAGTGTGTCCTTAAAGAGAAACATCAAAAGCTAGTACACTTTGTGCCAAGTTAAAGGTTTTGAGTACAAAGATGTAACAACAGAAAAGTTCATGCATGCTTATATGAAAAAATATGAAGTGTATCTGCAACCTAGGGCTTGGAAATTATTCATTAAAATAAGAAGGCCCAAGCCCTTAGATACTGTTTTGACTTTCTTCTTATTTTGATCTTAATGTGAAACAATTTACAACATCAAAATGTTGTTATATTTCAGAAGTTTTGTTTTAATTGTAATGCCGAATTATATAATAATTATAATTTGCTTTTCAAATCATCTTTGAGAAGAAAGGAATAATAAAATTATCCTAGTAAAACCACTAGGGGATTATTGTTGCACTGGAATATCAAAGAACTTCGGATGCATTGAAGATTTATTGTCGCACAAAACATCGAAGTGTTAATGATCTTAATCTGAAACTGGGTGTTCTTCCTTTGATTAGGCACTATACATCAGTATGACAGTCTTAATACTTTCTGGTTAGACTGATAAATGCAACAGATTTTGTTACGTTACTCAGTATGCCTGCAAGTTAATATAGAAATAAAACTATTTCCTTATAAATTTTAGATTATGCAGAGGTAAGCACAGTACAGCTGTTGCCTTATTTTGCAGTGCACACTGTATTATGAAATGGATTAAGCAACTTCCCACCCCCCAAACAGGAAAAATTATGGGCGTTTTTCCTCTGAGCTGATGTTCCTCCTAACAAATGCTTCAGTTCAAACTGATCAAGGCATTTAACATTTGAATGAGCTTACTAATTTAAGCAACAGTACTATGCTTACAGCCAGGAGCATACACACCTCACCTAACTGACTGAGCAAGGGGGACCTGCAAGTCCACAATTATTCTGGAATTTTCACTCTGTGGCTTACGAGTACCTCCATCTCATGTTTATTAGCAAGACTCAAACACAGCAAGAACAATCACATATTTCCTAAGATAATGAGCCCTTGCTAATTCTTCATTTATCCTTACTAAGAAAACCTAAGAAACCAAGCTTTATATTGCAAATGGATAACAGAAAAGAGCAAAAATTTTTCCTAAGAGTCATATGGGAATAAAATAACTACATCCATTTCAAATTATTTCATGCATACCAAACCTTGCAAAGCAGGCATGCAAACATTCATGCCTAGGCACAAAGTATTTCTGCTGAGAAATGCAATCTTTCACTTGCACATCGCTGTAAGTTAATATAAATCTTTCAAAAGATTCCTCAGTATTTTTCATTTTTCAAACCCGAATTTAAATAACATCCATCAAGAATTCACATAAGCAGAACAAGCACAGCAACAACAAATGAAAAAACGACTCTCTGAAGCAGACAGTTTAATGCCCAGCACGCAAGACAACACAAACAAAACTAAAAGCAATGGCTCAAAATAGGCACTGTTTTTTCTCTTTTCATCAAAAGCTGATTATAACCCCTCTAAGAAACCAGCATGATCTCCACAGGCTTCACTGTCCTATATGAGGAAGATACAGTGGCATTTATTTGTTGGATTCACACAGTGGGTGTGTGACCCGCTCGAGCAGGGTGTGGAGGGCAGAGCTGGGCACACATACAGCTCCTGCCCAAGGTGCACAACAAACAAACACTGCTGCTGTTGCAGGACCACCTTCCCTACATAATTTTTCCTACAGGTGATCTCATGCCGTGCAATTTGTAACAAGAAACTGAGAGAATCCAGGAATCAGGTGGCTCCAGAGAATGCTCGCTGATTTACAAGGTTAATTTCCCACAGCGGCATCCAGACAGGTTAGTGAACTATGAAGCATTTTCCTTTCAGTAATGGAATGGAATAACATGCTGACAGAACAGACTGAAAATACTTAATTTCTCCCTCTTACATAAGAATATTTAATGTGACTTCTAAATGACCCAGCTGAGAGAGGCATTCTTTCCTTAGATAAAATACATGACAGAGAAGAAAAAAAATATCTTTTGAAACAACTCTCCCTAAATTATATGGGCTTTGCAGGATATTCCATGACCAGAATGAAATCTAAGTAAACAAAGGAGGATGCCAAATTTCAGATTCCTAAGGTTCATGAAGTTGAATTCTACAGCTCATGATGACCACAGTGGTTTCAGAGAGAGGATGACAACGTTTGATGTTGGCCAAGAGTCCACAGGAGATGATGATGCTACTGAGTGATGAACAACACACACCTCTGAGTTTCCCTGTCATTCTGAACAGAATTCCTGACTGTACAATCATGCAGCAGAAAGACAGCCAGGAACCAAAGAAAATTCCCAAACAACCCCACAGAGAAGCCCCCCACCAGCTCTGCACTGCTTTCATCAAGAGGTATCAGACCACAGCTTTTTTAATGACATGCTCTTCACAACAGTACTCCATTCATGAAATTTCATGTGAATAGCTGCACTGAACATGCTGGAATTACAGAAGAAATTTCCAGCTGCAGTAGAAAATTAGACATTTGATGGAACTGAGCAACTGAAAGTGTTTGTTATAAATATCTACAAGTATTTTTATAAGAGTCCAGCATCACTCTATCCTGCATCTAAGCAAACAAATATTTAGCATAACCTGCTCAACTCTGCAGCATAACACTAATGACAAGATTTCTTTTAAAGGTAATTTGTATTATTATCACTCTGATAATAACACATTACTGTCATTAACTGCAACTCATGAAAAATAAAAATACACTGCTTAACATGAATATTGCTTTCTGTTGGTTTAAAGGAGGAGGCTGACTGTCATTCTGCTCCAAGAGAAGCATACAAGGCTTGGCATGAAAACCCCTTTGGTTTATATTTTCGAGAAATCACCATTTCCCCCTGGCCTTGGTCAGAACTTCTTTTAGATTCCCTAAATGCCACCAAAAGCAGGAGACATTGGCTCTACAGTTGGCCTGTTCAGGAAGGTATGAGGGATTTTCCAGATAACACATTCAAATAGTCTCTGGTGAGTACACTAGGATTTATGACAACAATTAATACAAACTGAATCAAAAAGGAAGATAAAATGTTTTAAGTTTAGATATTATTGCAAATTCTGGTTTTTAAGATCAGAATTTTTCCAAGAATGCTCAGTCATTCTCCTGCAGCAACAGTCTTTTGAGCTGTCAGTGTGAATTGTCCACGGTTCATCCTGAAATTAAAGAAAATCCCTGGCAGCAAAAGTGAAGAGTCAGCCAAAACCTATCCATTTCACTCACTGCCAACTTGCTCTCAATCTCTCCATTACTCTCTGGAAGCTCCTCTACCAACTTTCCTTTCTTTTCCTATGTTAAGGGACAGAGGGATGGCTCTTCATACTTTTGGAGCATCTTCAGAGAAAATTTTAATAGAAGTACCCGTGTTTTATTATTTCCTCAATCTCATATTACATAAAACTATCTAAAACAGCCTCTCCTTTGGAATAAATTTGATGCCACCACTGATATGCCCATTGCACTTTACTACTATCTGAATAGGACCGAATGTTAAGTGATCTTGTTTTATTGTTCTAATATAATACCGAGAAGAAAGAAAAGTCAGTTAAAAAGCTTATTGCTGAAAAATGAATTTCTTATGAATTCTCTCTAAGTGAATAGAGAGACAGATTGCAGCTTCCTTATGAAGGAGGTTACTGGGGAACTGGCTTCTCTAATTCACACTCTCAAATAAATCCATTCTGACAAATGCTTTAAAACACATGTGAAAACCTTCTTTTAGTGTTAAAAGAAATAAAAAATACATTAGGAGAAAGGAAATTTCCCTACATGAAGACTCCACACAGTACTTCAAGAGACACTTCAAGTGCAGCCATATGCCTATGAAAACTGGATTTACACAATCTCCTGTCACTAGAATTCGTTTATTGACAGCACAAAGTACCCAGTAACTGCAGGGTCATCTTGCACTAGCATGCAGCTTCCCTCCCGCCTACAGAAAAGGTGTTTGTTTGCTGCTATTTCAGGAGTCCTGTTCACCCTGACCTACAGCGCCCTGTTTTTTATGGTAGATACAAAGCATACTGGAAGATGGAGGAAATCGAGTCCCCTCTACCAACAAGTAGACTAAAACCAAGCTTAACTCTGCCAGCTTTTCTGTTGGTAATTACACCAGGTTACAAAATTGCTGTTACAAAAAACATGATCAAACTTCAAGGAACCACACCAAAGACCTGAGGGATTCTAAAGTAAAGTTAAACAAATGTTTTCAGCCCACTACACAGACACTCATTTCTAATACAGTAAAAATACAGGACTGATGTGAATATTTTAAGAAATCATGGACTAAGCCAGCCTGAACTCTAATACAGGTAGAATCACCATTTTTTTCAGGACAATAAAGCTTGGAACTTGCATACACAACAAAATCCTTCTCCGCACGATTTACTGGCAGAAATCATCCACAAAGTTGGCCAAAAGAAAATTTTGAACCCTTTCACCTTACATATGCAGTACAAAACATTACCTGCTGCACTACAGAGAAGCAAGTCTTTTAAGAGAGTCACCTGTACCATGCAAAGTCACAGTAAAATATGACACATTTTTTCCAACTCAGTATTTATGCAGAGGGCAGAGTGTACAGGGAAGGGGAGAAAAGAATCATTATTTAATTGCAAAGCATTGCTAGAAGAAAAGCAGGTTAAGGCAGCAAAAAAGCCAAATGCCAGTAACTTTAGCTGAACAATAGTAACTAGAGACAATTGCCACAACAATTCCACATGGCTAGAATTAAGATTTGTGACAGCTCAGAGCTAAAGGAGGCACAACTTATGACTAGTTTCTTGCTATGATCAGAACAACTGCAAAAACAGAACCAGAGACACAGATTCTTGTAATGAAGACACTGAGAAACTACACTGATAATAAATCAGAGTTCCTCCCTGCAGTTATCAAATGGGATATCACTTCAGAAGCCTGATAACCTACACAACACAGTCTGGCTGCCAGGCTCACAAGAGATGATGCGAGCTTTGGGCTAGAAAATAAATATCCATTACCATGACCTTTCTACTGCACGTTACTAAGACTTGCTCCTATCTGGAATCCAAATATCTTGCAGATAAGTAACTTGCACTTTCATTGTAAGGTCCACAACTACCTGGAAAACCATTTACTGCATCTCTAGCGTAAATGTTATCTTTCTCACAACTGAAAGTTAATTACAAATTATGGATTCAGCCCAGAATGATTCACATTTCCCCTGGGGGTTAAGGAACAGAACCAGATCATTGCACACAATGACAGCCATAATGCAAAATAAATCTGTAAGTCTCTTAAACAATTGTTGCTTAAAACTCTTTAAATGAGTCTGTTCTGTGGCTCAGAAATTAAGAGGAAAATGACAAATGCAATCACTTGCAGTGCATCCGAGCCCTGAATGACCTCATGACACAAGTCAAGCCTGTCTAGGCCCAACACCATCTTCCGAGAACATTTCATTAAAGCTGAAAGAACACTTATTTCTACCTACAAGAACCCTAAAGAAATCATTTCAGGAAAAAAGCTGTCATTAGTACCAGAACATGTCTCAAATACCTGCTATGTCATTTAGAAACTGCATTGCACCATGACAGCAACTTATTTCTAGAACACTCTTTTTGACAGATACAATGCTATTGCACTAAAAATAACGTGGGTCAAACAATGAGGAAAGGAGGATATTCTAACACAGACATGGCTTACTGCATTTGTACAATGTTTCAGCAACATCTAGAAAGAAAAAAAACCTTGTTTTAAGGCCTGACTGCAAGTTAAAAGTTTTGCATTCTGGTTGGGTCACAGGGTACGAGTAACTCACCCACCATCACAGGCCTGGTGACAGAAGGGCTTTCCTGGTGGCAGAAGGGCTTCCCTGGCGCAGCTGATCCTCCAGAGCCTCCTGAGGCCTCCCCCTGCCCTCAGGCACGAGGCTGCTCTGCCCAGGGCCGTGCCCAGCACTGCACACTGACCCCAAACACACCAGGAGCCCACTGGGGCCACAGCAACCGCCTGGCGCCCCCAACACTCCATGGACAGCAGCCCATTATGACCACAGCAACAGCCTGGCACCCAAACATTCCCACCACTGCTGTCTCCTGGGAAACAGATGCAGAACCCAGGAATATGATTACCCCTATTAGCAGTACCACGACACAGGCTACCATTGCTACCAGTGATAAAAATTCAACCAAAATCCCATCCATTTCATTCTGCTGCCAACCCTCTCTGATTTAGCTAAGAGAATCATCTACATTTCCTCCAAAGATCTGATCTACTTCATAAACCATTTATTTCCAATTTCAATCCAAACAACTTGCATATAAATATTTTACCATTTCCCTAAATAATATCCACATTTACCTGGAAACCATTTACTGCATCTCTACTATAAATATTACGTTATTCAACTTCATTACAAATTTATCTCAAATTTAGAGTCCAATTTAGGTCAAAGTTTTCAGCCTTCCTAAAGTACAGTTCCATTTTTAACCTGCATTTCCATCTTCTATCAATACATAGTAAAAGCAAGTACACAATGCATTCAGTTCCCCTTAATTTTTTAAGCCAAAACTAAAAATAAGAACAAACCCAAACTTCAACCTGGTCACTGTCACAGATATGCTCTCAGACATACTTTCTCCATTTTTGGACCATTACCTCACTCTTCCTGATACTCTTCATATTGTTTTCAAAATCTTTGCACAGTGATTTGACCATTTAACTGAGACTTCAGCAGCACAGGAACCAGCTTTAGGCAACCCCTGGACAAAGAAGTTAATACTCATAAGCCTATTAAACCCGCCCATTTTTCCTAGAGTTCAAAAGCTCAGACTGTGGGGGGTTCTGCAACAAACGCAACCTGCACGCCCAGAACCTGACGGGCACGTTCAGTTCGAGTCGCCTGTGAGGACACCCACGGCCCTTTCTCCTTCATGAGGGAAGCACCGCACTAGAGGAGTAGAGGAGCGCCCCTCTCCATGACGCCCTTCCCGCCAGCGAACACCGCACGCCCTCATGCGACATCACACGGCTCGCCCCACCAGTCAGCACCCAGAAACACGGAAGCAGAGGATTGCTTTCTTCCAAAGTGATTTCTCATTTCCCGGGCTAGGAGACACACTTGTGCTGCTGTGGTAGCTTCTCTGCTTCTGCAGAGCACAGACAGCACACGCGGCTGCCGCGCCAAGCCACAAGAAAGAGCCGGCAAGAGCACTAGATCTGACGAAAAAGAGATTTCTCGCTTCCCGGGCTAGGAGATGCACTTGCGCTGCTGCAGGAGCTTCTCTGGTTGCGATATAAAGGAGAAAAGAACCTACACAGAAAAATGCAGTGTTTGATTTCATAATGTATGTCCTGAAGTCTCCACTGTGATCCAATCCCAAAACATTCCTGCAGTGTCAAGTCAACAGCTGGAGAGCAATTGTTTGGGTTTTGGGTTTTTTTATTAGATTTAAGAGGGAAAATTTAAGGGAGATGCTCGATAAGCTTCTAAGACTCCAAACCACCCAAAGAAGGTAATAAGAACACGGCAAAAAACTGTCTGTTTTTCACTAAACAGGATTAAACTACTATGGGAGACTTTTTTAGGCAAGTCACTATTAGGCAGAGCGGCAGTACCATAAATTAACAGCCCTGTTGTTCAATTCACTTTTGGAAGAAATTCCAGTTCTGAGCTAATTGAGTCAGTTGGAAGTCATCAAAAACTGTGGATTGCTGCAGAGGAGAAGAGTTTTTCCTACCCCTTACCTAGTACCAAGGAAAGTAAGGTCTCCCCAACAAGATATTCAGAGATTACTGCTGTGAAATGAGTCTTCTTTGCAAGGAAGGAAGCTGCTGTTAGAGCTCCTAGGGTCATTCTAAAAACCTCAGACAAAAAACTCACAGTCAATTCTAAAGAAGCCACCAGTAGAAATACCAAACTCATTTGAAGCATCATGCAGTGCCTGGGTAAGTAGGAAAGAAAAATGGAGAAAGAGTAAATTATTACCCGTTGAAAACTAGACCAAGCAAGATGCACAAGTTGACCACACCTAAAAAAGGCACTGCTTCTAAATGGGGACAGATCTTAAAACAATAATCCTGAGTTTATGCACCTGAGAATTCCAAGATTTGAAGAACCGACTAAAGAAAACCAAACAAACAGCAATAACAACAAAAAGAAACAAGGATTAAAAACTTGCCTGTCAATAGAAATACCTGTTTTATAGGAGTTTTTAGTTTTGGTTTCAAAGATTTGACTTACTCCCAAATGAAGAGTCCACAGCAGCCTTCATCCAGAAAGAATCTCCAGGACTAGCCTTGCAAACATTTAACCAGAAGCAGGCTTCTGAAAGCCCAGCTACAGTAGCTCAAAACAGCAGCTAATTCACTCTAACCATTACCTTTTCCATCTTCCTGTACACAGATACAACATAAAGGCACAGCCTAAAGCCTTTTACTGCATCTTCCCCTTGCCAAAAGTTTCGGCTGCCCCAGCTTAGGACAAATTGAGAAAGAGACAAGAGAAAGCAGCTAAATCCTAAGGAAAGTGCACAGCCCTTCCCTGCTCTTAAACTCAGGCTCTTGATTGGCTTTAGCTGTAGACAAAGTCAAAATATGCCTTAAGTGCCTTAAGCAAAGAAGAGACTCTATTGGTTGACAGAAAAGCCCTCAAGTCCAGTTCAAAGTTCAGTAGCATTGCCTTTTAGAAAGTTAACTAATTCCTAGACATAATATAAACATAACAGAGCATTGCTAACATTGCTAGACACAATAGGTAGGCTGTAGGCCTAGGCCTCCTGTAAGAAATAACCCCATTGTCACACAACTGTCTTACACCAGGATAGGTGCAAAAAGACAGGAATTCACTTTCCTATTTATCTTCCAGATTATGTCTGTCCTGATTAACTGTTAGAAACATATAGAAAGAGGTGCAAGTACAAAACCTAGAATATTAGATGTATTTATACAGACTTCCACTGTCATTTCCAGAAACACCTTCTCTCAAGAACTTCACTCTCTTTTCCAATTTCTAGAATAAAAGAGACAGTATTCCTAGGACACTAATTAATTTTCAGCTGAATCTGATTAGTGCAGCTGCTGGACTGCAGAGCCTTGTCTTGCACAAGTTACAACTGAAAGCACAAAATACTGGATGGGAGAATAAAATGCCTCCTTTGGTTTTTCCTCCATTCAAAGGTATGGATGTGTCACCCAGAACACTTTGCCACTAGCTCACCTCTACTAACGTCTTGATACAGATCTACAACAATTTCTGCAGGCCAATGATACGTGAGCTAATTTATAAATAATGAATCAAATTAAAATACATTCAGGTAATAAACGTGCACATTTACATAGAAAACATTTGCTGAAAAACACTAAACACTAGCAACAAAATTGTATTTTCTCATTTTTTGACAGTATCTGGATCAAAGAAAATACACACCATGACTAAGCTCTTGAGTTTGAAGGCTAAAATGGATTTGACAGTAAGGGCCCATGACACCTGGCACTTGTTTAGTCTTGAAATCTCTAACCAGATGCAATCTCTGTTGGCTAACTTCTTCACTATTAGAAATTAGCAGAACTCCTGCACTGCCACAGTGACTGCAACATGTTCATGGTTTGTTGGGACCTAAAATCTCTCCACTTTTTTTTTCCTTCTCATTATATTCATGGCTTTTCCTCCCCAAATCTTCAATTTTTTCCCCCTCATTAGAAGAAAATTCCTTCTGTCCTAAAATCTGGGGGATGTTTTGAATGGTTAGATTCCAAGGGGGGGTGGAAATTTCTCTCCTACCAAAATTCAGAAAATAGTTTTCTGATTCTTTTGCACTGCCCGTAACTTCACTGTTATTGATTAGTCAGAATCCTCACAGCAAAGGTTAATTTAACAAGGATGCAGAGAGCAGAACTGCATTTTCACTGCCTAGACTAGAAAATAACTGAATTTTCCTGGGTATCACAATTGGATACCGCTGACAGAGGCTGCCTTAAACTGGCTTTATTATCAAAACAGAAAGAGGGAGAATGACAGCAGGAAAACGGGAGAAAAATCAGAACATGCTGAACTCAATGGAAACAGAGAGTGCAGTTAAGATCAGCTCCCTGGCTAGAGGTACTGAGGGACAGATGTCTGTATTTGGCTGATCAGAATGAAAGAAATCAGCATAAGGGGCAAAATGTCTAAAAGTGGAATGGATGTAAGAGCAGAATTCTTTGCATTACAGGCATCCATTGAAGGCTATGAAGGCACTCTTTCTTTCTATCATTACTTCACCTTATAATCTCAGCTGATATAAAGCAAAGTGCTATAATTAAAAATGAATTCATTTATTCTGAACACATTCCTTCCTTCATCTTTGTCTTTAACTTTGCTCTTAAAAGCTTTAACACATTTTTTTCATTTGACATTAAGCTTCCATTTCTTCCCTCCAGAGTTATGGCACTTCCCCATGTGATGCAGAGGTATGTTCAAGTCAGTGCACGTTCTGAGACTGCAAATCACAGAATGCAATGCTCTGAGCAATGCTTTCCCTGAGACTTTGCTCTTGCATGTGCACCAGAAAGCTTCCAGGGGCCATTTTTGCCATTGAATACCAAAAAAGGTTACTACTATGATAGGGGGGAAAAAAAAGTCAATTATTACCCAACAGACAACATCAAATGCACAACACAGCATCACATCATGGAATGATGATCACAACTTGTGTGGGACAACTGTCAAAGCAAAGACTTGACCGAAAAATTCAGTACAGTTCGTACTGAATTTCAAACTTCAAGGAATATTTTGTTCTTTAAAAGACACATTAAAAAGGAAAGAATTCGGTAGCTACAAAGACAAAATTATAGAATTGTCACTGAATAATGACTTTCCTTGGGTATTTTCTTCTAGCTTTTAGATTTTTATCTTTTTTAAGAAATAGATTGAAATAAAATTTAAAACCTCCTCAAATACCGCTGAAATCCAGTACCTAAATATTTAGATATACCTGTGCCGTTCCACATAAAAAGTTGTTCAAATTCACTTGCTACTATAATTGAGTTACATCATGCTTCATCAAATGTTGCAGTCGCTTCAAAAACTTTTTTATTTCATTTTAGAAGCATTGAAACAGAATCCCTGTTGTACAAAAATTTGGGGTTCACTTTCATGCAGAGGATCCAATACGAAGATGGAAAAGTAGAAAATTAGCATATTAAATCAACTACTTTGCAGAGTGATTGCACAATGCACTAGAGGATCAAGTTCCTTTCAACAATTCATTTTCAATTTTGTGACAAATCATGATATACAATTCCTTTTCTATCACGTTTTGATTTCAATCTACCTACATGCACGGAGAAATATTCTTGCTAGGAGTATGTAGGAACAAGGTTTAGATCTTCATATCAGTATAGGAATAATTTGATGCCTGCCTTCACTAGAGGAGAAAATGCCTATGTTTGCGATAGTGATGGCAAACAATGTGCTTTTGTGGAAAATTCTTGCCGTCTGGAAAGGTGTTAAATGAACACTTTGTTAGGTTATTGGTTTGTTTTGCTGATAGCCAGAGCACTTCTTTTCTATCTTTGGCATTTATTGTTCTTTGCAAATTGCTTTCCTCAGCCGCTATAGCAATACAATTTAACACTACTTCAAGCATATCCTCACTTGGGACTGGAAAACACTGACAAAGAAATGCATCAATTAATCATCACAAATTTACTCAAAGTCATTAGGATGGAACTTACTCTCCTATATCAGGGTTCAGTTGTCTGCTAGGAATACAGCAAGTAAAATTTAGCACAAACAACTTTAAATGTTTATCTTTTGCTCAATAACCATCTTCAGGCCAGATGACACACTGTTAACATGCTAAGTCGGCCATTGTATTGACTACAAAAAAGAAGAATTAGATACACTTCTACAGATTTGACCTGTATTTGCACACACTAGTCAATGTTTTCTACTGAAAAGAAGAAACTCTAGGGGGAAAAAACCTATTAAGGTAAAATTAATAACTTAGATAAAAACCAAGTTAGGATAGATGGGACACATACCAAAGTTTTTCACATGGGCAGATCTATTACTCAGCACTTCAGACCTGAATGTGAGCTTTGACCCAGCACAGCTTGGAAGAACACCACGCCAAAATTGAGATCTCAAGCCGAAGAACAACCAGATAGATTTTCGTTCTTTATTTTCTGTACAGAGGGCAGAAAGTATGCTGCTTTACCATTTTCCCTCATGGAGAAGCACGGTTATTTAGCTCTTTGCACAGTGATACAACTTCAACAGCCACACCTTACCCAGGCACTTAATTTTAAGGACACCATTTATCTAATTGGAACCAAACAAATATCAGCACATTTCAGCTTCAATGGTTACATAAATCCTTTGTTACAAGCTGAGAGTTTCTGCAATGAAGTGGACAAGCAAGAAAGGAATAATGAATGGAAGTTTACAACTATTCCTCTGCAGATTTAGTCCAACAGAAGTTGCAAGAGCTGGATTTAGTTTTCCACCCCACCCGTCACATTTTTCACTCAATTATGCAAGGAATTCTCACGTCTTGAATCTTAGTGTAATAAATCAGATTTGCAGTTTGATTCCAGTAAGTGGTTTCAAATAGAATAAATTCTATCACAATTAACAGAATTCATGGAATTCGGTGTGTATTCCATCTAAATTTATCTGTCTGTGCATAGGTATTCTCATCTCAAGGGATTCACAAGAACATCAGACTCATGCTTCACATACAATTCTTTGTTTTATTGTTGCACTAAAAACACGTGCCATTTAGAGTTGCAGCTTCTGTACATTCAGGATTTAGAATAGATGATGTTCTCCTTCAATGACAAGTAATCTTTTTCTAGTCCTGTTTCCTACTCTAAAGTGAAAAAGCTCTGAAATACAGTTGGACCAATAAAACCCAATGATACAATACCTACTGCATGTTTCCAGCTGGAGTAGTATATGCAATTATCAGGAGTAAAAATATCTAGAATTCAACTATGTAATATTCTTATATGTATATCAGTATATAAATACAAGGTGTCTTACATATCTCTTTAAAATAAGACTAAAATTGTTGCATGTTCTAAAAAAATACTTCCAGACAGCCAAAATTTAAAAAGTTTTACAATTAAAAATGGGGTTTTATGAAATTATTTTACATCCTTTTTAATTATAGTCTGAAATGGTATAGCATTTACTTTGAGAAGAAGAACAATCTGCAAAGTAGCTAAAGTAATTTTTTATCTGTCACTAAATAGAAGATGAACCATTCCAATCTCCCTGGAAAAAAAGCATACCTTCTGGCAAAGTTCTCACTCTGCTCTATTCCTCTTTGTGCTGTGAAATACATGAGGAAGTAGAACAGGACAAGAAATTAAAAAACAAACCACACTACTTTGTATTTTCAATTTCTTGCTCACTCTTGTATCTGTATAATCCATACCGTGATTTTATCAAAAACCTAAACTCAAAATACTTGTAACAAAGATGAAGCAAAAAAAAAAAATCATCAACTACTTCCCTGAAATAAATTCTGAAATAGTTTGGGAGAGATTAATAGTTCTTAAAAAAACCATATTCACTAGCATGACTTTGAGGAGCTAAATAACAGGCCTATAAACAGTCTGCAATTTTTCAATACAAAATATCGTTATATCTTTCAAAAAAAATCTAATGTGCCAAGTCTTATTAGTATTAGAAACATATTGCTCATAAAATAAGAATTGCTCTTTTGATTATGAATTTTTTGGCACCAAGATAATAAACACTGATTAACCAATTCTACCTGAGATATTCGATTTTTTTCCCCTAAAGCAATTTCTCGCTTCCCAGGCTAGGAGACCCTCTTGCAATGCTGCAGTAGCTTCTCTGGTTGCGCAGAGCCCAGAAAGCACACGGGGCTGCTGTTCCAAGCAAAGCTACAAGAAACAGCCTCAGAGAGCACAGGATCTGCCGAAAAAGCGAATTCTTGCTTCCTGGACGAGGAGATGCAGTTGCCATGCTGCGGTAGCTTCCCTGCTTGTGGAGAGCCCAAAAACCGCGCGGGGCTCCTGGTCCAAGCAAAGCTACAGAAAGAACCTCCGAGAGCACTGAGATCCACCTAAAGCAGTTTCTTGCTTCCGGGCTAGGAGACTGTCTTGGTTTTGATAGACAGGTATTTGCCAGGGAAGATTGGAGTCTCTCTTAGAATGTGGAGATTCAATCCAACGTGGAATATGATGAAATACATTACAAAGACAAGAACCTTACACACGTTTATAGCAGCACATCAGCTACAGAGCACTACAAACATTTTGAAGGAAAGGAACTAAGGTCTCCCAGTGGCAGCAAGCACCATTTGTTTCCTTTACAACAGAAGGTGCTTCTAAACCAGGACTACAACAAAAACCCCACACATTCAAGGACCTTCCCGAGCTCTGTTCATTTGCCCAAGCAAGCATGAGTTAGAATCGTGCAACTCCCTAATGCCCTATTATCAAGGGTCAGCAAGGGAGAAGAACCCAGTTCAGGCTCCCCCAGCCCATCTCCAGGTTTCTCTATAAGCCCTCCAAGGGGCTACCTGCTCCCACTGCAGAACAGAACCAGCACCCAGCCAGCAGCTCCTCAGTCCTGGCAGGTCAGCGGCACTTCCAGGAGCACACCAGGCTGGCAGCAAACTGCCCAAAGGGCACTCAGCCCTAGACCCTTCAAACCCTCCAAAGTAGCTTGGCCAGGGGGCAGGGTCAGCACCAAAGACACAGACACCAACCTCAGGAGCTCAGGGTCTTTGGCGACAGCTCAGAGCAGCCAAGAACCTCCCAAGGAGAAGCTCAGCAATGCTCCCCAGCACTGCTACCCAAGGTGACCTACAGGGACTGAGATCCAGCACCAGGGACCCTGAGCCTTACCCCCAGCAGCTGGGAATCCCCTGTCACAACCCAGCCCTGGAGAGACCCCCAGAACTGGCAATTCCCGCGGGTGCGTCCGCCCGCAGGCCAAGAGGCTCCGGCTGTGCCGGGACAGGGCCCAGGTCGGGCAAATGCTGCAATAAACAGGCGCACACAACTCCCACGGTGGGAACAGCTGGGCTCAGCCTCCTCCGGCGTCGCCCCAAAGCCTGGCCAGGGCTTCAGGAGCAATGCAGGAGCTGCCTTTGGCCCCGCTCCTCCCAACAAGGCCACAGGACTCATCTCAGGGCCCTGTCCGGCCTCTGAACACAGAAAGGTCAAGCCATGTTTCACTAATGAGCACGGACCTAGCCCAGAACACTAACGATCCTGGCTACCGCACTACCGACAGGATACAAACACAACATCTGAGTTGAAGGCTCACCCAGAGGTCAGCTTTGCCTCAAGACTCTGCTTCAGGCCTCAGGCCTTCAGGAAGCCCCAAGCTGCTTGAACCTCTGCGCAAAGCCTGCTCCCATCTCCTGTGGAACCTCACAGATCAGGCAGCACTTCCTCGGCCCACTCCTGAGGCTATTTAGCCTGCCAGCAAAGAGCAGGGGCTGACCTGGGAATGACAGAAGGCAGGGAGGGGAAAGGACCCTTTTGCTTCCATCCAGAAAGCCAAAGGCCGTCAAAAAACCCTCTGGTGAACACCTGAGCAGCACCAGGAGATGAAAGGCCTGGCACTCCTGACTCCCAGAGCTCCCAGGCCTGCCTTGCCCCTCACCTTCAGCCCCCATCTTGGACAGCAAGGCAATCCCAGGGACAGAAATCCAGGCTCCTGCTGCTCCTGGACGGAGGCACCCAACAGCTCTGTGCTGGCTCAACATGGCAGCAAAATCAGGATGCTGCTCTTCCTTGGGCAAAACTCCAGCCACTAAAAAGCTGGAACGCAGGACAACCCTGCCTCTCCACCGGGGCACTTGGATCCAGCCCTACTGACACATGGACATTTGAGACAGGAATCCATAACCCTCCGTGAAATCACAGCACAGCCTCCAGGTGTTTTCCTGTTCGTGTCCTCACTTACCTGGCATAGGCTTCTTCCAAGGCTTTGCAGACACTTTGCCTCTAGCCAAAAAGATTAACATTGCCTTCTTTCCAGCTTTCAAGAAGTCACAGCAAGTCATCCTGGTCCAATGTTCCACATCAGATTCTCCCATAAGAAGATAGATATTTTTCCATTCAGATCCTTTCTCAAGCTATCAAGAAAACCAGGACCCCACATGCACTCCCAGAAATTCTCTCAGCACCATTTGCTGCTTCTCTCTCTGCCAGGGCACCAACAAGTCCTGGGTTGCTTCTTGTTCCATGCTGGCCAGTGACCTTGAGCGATAAAAGAAGGCACCAGTATTGCTGCTAATTTTACAGCCACAGGCTTTCAGCTTCGCACAGGTTAAAAGCAGAAGCAGACACTCCTCCCCCTGCTGGAGCTGATGGGTCCATTCCCCGCTCTGCTCTCACAAACCCTTCAGTCCCGCTGCCAAACCCAGCACTGCTGCAGATCTGCAACACAACAGCACTTTATCCACGGGGGGCTGCCCCAAACACACATTTCCCATCACGGGTCCAGAGCAGCCCCAGCGCTTATTTTACATCTCCCCAAGCACGGCCAAGGTCCCCCCCAGGTGCACAGGAACATCAAATCCTCACGGTGTACCAAGAGCACCAACAGGTTCAACCCATTCAGGCAACAACTGCTCCAGTTCACTGCCGGGCACTGGCACTGCTCGGTGTGGGAGGATCCACTGAGCTCCTGGGTATACTGAAGGACAAAACATTTCCCATCATGTATCCAGACCAGTTTATTCACGGGGCTGCTCCAAACACACATTTCCCATCAAGTAACCGGAGTAATCCAAGTGCTGATTCTACCTCTCCCCAAGCGCGCCTAAAACCCCATGCACACAGGAACACCACATTCCCACAGGGTGGCAAAAGAAACTGGAATAGACTTCATCCATTATTCCTCAGACAACAATTAAACCAATTAACCACCGTGCACTTGCAGTGCTTGGTTTGAAGGGTCAATACACCTTCTGTACATGCTGAGCTACAGAGCATAAACACAAAAATGAATCTTGCTCTGTAAATAAAACCAAACAGAAAGAATAACCATAAGAAAATTCCATAGACAAGGAAACTCTTGCATGCCTTTAAGCATATCTCCTGAGAACTCAAATAGCCATTTACAACAGGAAGTATTCCCAAGCCAGACAAAAGCCCCGAACACTGGACCTAGTACACAAAGTTTCCAGTACAAAACCTTCATGCTTCATGACAAAGCTAAGACAAGGAAAAAAGCTCCTCCAGACAAAACAAGTTAAACACTCTCTACCCCCACGATAAAAGTCCCCAAAACATACCCCCAAACCAAAAGCAAACAAAGCAACCCAAACAAACCCCAGCTGCCCTGAGTGCCATTTATCATTCAGCCCCTTCCCAGACTGGGGACACTTAAGGGAGGTCTCACACACCTTTTCCAACTCTTCTGCCCCTGCTTCCCTGCCCCTCAGGCACCACTGCCCTGCCCAGGGCTGAGGCAACCTAAATATTATGGAACAAAAAACTTAAACTAGCAGAAATAACTCACACTACTCAAAAGCTGTCTCTGCTTCCAATAAGTAGCCCTTTGAAACATGATAGCACTTTCCACAGAAATTCTATAATTGAAGTCACTCCATAAACCAGCCAAGAAAGCAAACCTCACAAGGTTGTTTCTTCCTACCATGTTCTTCCTAGTGAAAGGCTAATTAAAACCTTCACTACCAGACACCAGCCAGGCCCACATGTCACGGGAGATTAAAGGGGGAAAAAAAAGACAGGAAAACTTTGGTACCTTCCCTAAACAACACACCCCAAGAGTACACGTCCTCCCCCCCCCCCCCCCCCAACACCTGCAAACACATCAAGGCTTAGCATAGCTTTGATTTATAGGAGAACTTACCAAGAAAATTCTATAGCACAGCACAAAACTCCCCACATTCCCTCTACCTCAACCATAGGAAAGCTCAAGCAAGAGAAAACACTGAGACAGAATGCACAAAAAAATCCCTGATTTAGCACCAAAAAAGGCCAAAAACAAGCTAAATTAAAACAACGTCTGCCTCCTAACCACACATAACAGAATATCTTGGAATTCAGAGAGAAACTCTGACAAACACACAGAACAACAGCCCCTCAGCCCTACCTACCATCACCCACTACATAATAAACACAATCCCACACAGCACAGCTTATACAGAAACAAATGAACAAATTCTCACCGCACTAAAACAGCCTGGAGAAACTCCATACCCACACAGACAGACCTCAGCATTCCACACCGAACCACAGATCCCCACAGCCCCTTCCGGGGCCCTTTTGACCCCCACCCGGCTCGCGATTCGTGGGCTCTCTGAGGCATCGGAAGCGCTGATTGGACAGCGGGCCCTGGGAACCCACCCGGCCCCGGCCCTGCCCAGCCTGCGCTGAGGGCCCGGGGGCTCCGCCCCGCCCTCAGAACCGGCACCAGCCCCCCGGCCCCGATCCCCCGATAACCCTTGGCACCGGCCTGGGCTCTACCCCCGTACCGGCCCCGGCCTCAATCGCCCCCGGTCCTACTCCCTCGTCCCTGCCCCGGCCCCGCCTTGGCCCCGCCCTGTGCTCTGCCCCAGACTCTGCCCCGGCCCCGCTCTGAGGGCCCGTGGCTCCGCCCTCTCCCTCGATCCTCCCTGGCCCCCCCACCCCGGCCCCGGCCCCGGCCCTGCTCTGAGGGCCCGGGGTTCTGCCAGATCCCCCGGCCCTGATCCCCCCCGGCCCCGTTCACCCCCGGCCCCAGCCCCGCTCCCCCGCTGCAAGCCCAGGCTCCGCCCCGGCTCTGACACCAGCCCAGCCCCGGCCCGCCCCATCCCCCCCGTGGCAGGTTTGCGTTCGGTTTGTGTCTGAGAAGTAGGATCTCTGCCAGAATGGTGCTGTTGGGAAGAAAGTAAATCTGCCCCAGGGATCTGCGATAAGGGATAAAGTTGCAAGGAAGGGGAGTATTTATAAATGGTCTCCGTAGTTCCTCGTAATTCTGGGTGTTTGGATTTAGCCTGGGATTGTCAGCTAAGTCATAAAAAAGCCAACCAGGCTTCTGAACTCTCAATGAATGTTTGAAACACTTCCACAGAAAGACAAGTTAACAATGATTCCAAGGCAAAATTCTAAATGGAGGGTAATGACTTCTGGGGGATTTCCTAAGGAATTGTGGATCTCAGGCATATGGACTTTTGGAGGTGGAATCCCAGTTTCAGCCTTGGGCACCTGCAGAAGAGGGACCCTTACCCATAGCAAGGAAAGCCCGCTGCCCCAGCGTGTCAGGTGCAGACATTGAACTCTCTGGGGAATAAGCAGCAAGTCCGCTCTGCCCCTGCCCTCACACTCGGAGTGGCAGCAGCCGCAAGGTGAGAGCTGTCACAGAATGATTGAGGGGACAGACTAGCCCCAGGTATGAGCTGTAAACGGTGAGGGGAGAACAGAGCAGCCACAGGTGTGACCTGTCAGGATAATGAGGGAGCAGACCAGCTGCAGGTGTGAGATGTTACAATGATGATGGGGCGGTTCCTGCCAGGGGCAGTTTAACAGAGGAGCCTCGGTTCACTTTTCCATTGAGCTGTAGAGGTTGAGGAACTCATGTTGAGTTTCTATGTGGGGTTGCTGCAGTGGTGGGAAAGCCTCTTATAGTGCCTGCAGGAGTACATGGATGTGGAGTGTTTCTTTGTGGCAGACAGCAGCAGCAGGTAAGCCAGTGTGGAGTTGTAGGGGGGATTTTTCTCTTTTTCAGCTTTGTTTTGCTAATCTCTTTTAAGTGCTCCCAGAAGAAAAAGGGCTTACGAAGGCAAAAAGAGTTCAAAATGAATAATGAAACTCCTCTTCTGTTTTTGTTTGTGTTTAAAGTAAGAGGGATTTCTCTCCACCTGGGATTTTATAAATAGGGGTACTTATACGTGTTTTTTTTCACTGTTGCTTCCTTTTATGATATATAGTCTTTTGTTTGATTTTTTTGGCATTATTTATTACATGTAATTTGGTTTTTGAGTGAAGATAACTTTATGGGTGGGTTTGTATTTGACATATGTCTTGGTTTAGGAAGACAGGTATCTGCTAGGTAAAATTACAATCAGAGGCTCTTTGGCAAAGATTTGGGAAATAGGAATAGCAGTTCTTTACTAGTATGTAATACAAAGCAAACAAACACAAAAAAAAACTCCCCCCCCACCAAACAACTACAGCATTAATGACAAACGACAACAGTACCAAGAACCTTGAGGGCTTTGTTTCACAAAACCCAGGGCAGTTTGGTTTCGGTGTCCCTGCAGGATCCTCAGAGCACCAAGATGGAACTGTGGAAAAGTCCCGGCAGGTAGCTGGGATGGCAGGGTGTCCTGGCAGGCAGGGGCAGGATGTCCCGGCAGGGCAGGGGGTGCAGGGTCACGCTGCAGCAAGAGGAGCAGCGCCGAAGAAAGCCGAAGGAGAGGCAGGGCCTGGACCAGCTCCCCGCGGGTGGCTGGGAAAACTCAGGATTCAGGCCGAACCGGTGATAGTAGATTTCCCAGGACTGGATCCCTTTGGCCACAGTGAAACTCCTCCAGCCAGCAACAGCCGTTCTCCCCTCCGCGTGCTTTTCGGCAGCTGAGCTTCTCCAGGAGCGGCAGACACACGTCTCCCCGAACGCCGGAAGCAGAAAAGCACGCCGCTGCCTCAAGCTTTGTCTTTTACCTGCGTTATCTCCCCCTTCCACCTTTTGTCCACCTCTTTGTTTCAGTTAAGTACTCTCAAGTATCCAACACTTGATCTCCTTGGTAACTTGTGGGGAAAAAATTCTTTAGAGAAAGAAGGAACAAACCTAACCCCCAACAACATACAATTAAGTAGCTTTTTTGATAAGCTTCTGATATGTGCTATTGGGGTTTTGATCATTGTGTGCAGGGATTCAGATTGGGTAGGGCCACCCTGGCTGGTTGAAGTTTAGGTGTATTGTTAGAGGCAGCTTTTTTTTTTTTTTCCAAATTTTTTTCTGTTTAATGGTTTTAAAGCGGCCTTTAATAACTTATTGTGTAGCTTTATTTTGCTTGGCAATAGTGTATGATGAGGAATGTGATCTATTTACTTTACATTAGGCTTCTTAGTTTACATGTGGGTTAGGTTGTTTTTGAACTGAGTTGTGTTGTTGGAGGTTTTTATTTTGGTGGGGTATTATGTTTTCCAAGGATTTGTTTCCTGAGGTTTACAGTGGTGTAATTGGTTGTAGTGTGAGGTATGGGGGCGGTTTTATTTATTTAGGGGTGGCTTTTATCATGGTGTGTAGTGTTTTTTTGGTGGGTTTGAGGTAAGGGGCAGTAGTTCATTTCTTGGAGTATAATAATATTTAAAATCAGATTATTGTTTTTTTGTGTTATAGGGATTTGTGTATTTAGCTTGTTTGGCTATAGTATGTGTTCTATAGTTATGGATAATTTGGGAGATACTGTTTATAGTTGAATGGATCTTTTAGTTTTAGGGTGGGGGGGTCCTGGGTATTTACTTTGGAGGTTTTTTCAGGAGACTAGACATAGGAGTTATTTTTATTGTATTTGGTAGCTGGATTAGGAGAAATAATAGTTGGCTTTTGTTTGGTGGATTTTTGTTTGTTTTTTCTTTTCTAAAACTCCTGTATTTGTGTGGTCAGGGTAGTGGTGTTTCTGGTGTAAATCTAAGCATCCATTACTGTTTGTGTGAATTAGGTGGTCCACAGGTAGTATACTGAGACCCTCCCACTGACCGGCAGATAGATCTGCTGAGATCATGCATTGATGTTTGGTTTTCTGTATGGTACCTGACTAGATAGACAGCAGCTGGGTGACAGCAAAGAATTCCCAGAGGCAGAGGCAGCCTTCTTTAGCACACAGTATGGATTCTCATCTCTGAACATCCCAGAGATAATTGGAAAGCTCAGAGACACAGAGGGAATGAAAGCAGGGTGCCAGGGCAGGAGTCACTGGGAGGGGTTTTGAGACAGGTTTAGAGACAGGGATGTCCCAGATGTGACCCCTTAGGCTACGTGAAGAGAAAGTCTCATTTTGGATCAAAGTGCTGAGGTGTGCAGGGCAGAGCAGTCTTGGTGTGTATTGTGTCACTTGTCTGTTGTGCACTCTGTGTCTTTTGGGTGTCTCGTATGGTGTGTCTTTTGACTTAGGCCTTTGAACAACCTCTTGGAAATGCTAGGCATTGTTCCTAACAGATCCTATTCCTTGGTGAGGTGCTGATGCCATTAAACCTTATGCTTCGACACATAGTAGAATCCGTCTCTCTTCGCAAGCATGCAGGCTGATGCCTCTTCAAGTCTTGTTCTGAGCTGTATCACCAGCTGTGCACCGCCCTTATCCGTTCCGGTGGATTAGGTCTTGTAAGAATGCCAAGATAGGTAGAGGATTCTGACCGTAGGATTCTTGGGCATCTGTCTCTGCGTCTTCTGGGATAAGTCATCCCGTTGGCATCTTCTTCCTGCAGGGTTCTCTGAGCCTGGTCAGCTCGCCTTCAGTCTTACCTCGGTCATCTCGTTCTTAGTTCGCTGCTCCTTCAGGGTTATTCTTCTTGCCAGAGGATTTGTGTCCCTGTTGTGTCCCCTTGTTTGTCCTGTCCTGTCTCACGGGTGTTGGTGTGTGTTTGGCCCGGAGCTGCTCTGCCTTGCTGCTCAGTCTGGGTGTATGGGTAATAGTACAAGTCCTGGGGACTTGAAATTTGTGATGTAGGGTGTAGTAGGGCTGTAGAGGGTATTCCTAGATTGCCACCAGGTGTCTGGAGCTGTCCAGTTATCCTGCAGCCCTTTGACTTCTGTCCCAGCTTTGTTTCAGATGCAGAGGGATGAAATCCATGGCGGAATGCCCCATCCTGGGTGAGGGGGCTCCCCCGAGAAGGTCAGTCACTGTTTGTGTTTGCAGTGGAGGTGTAAATGGTGGCTATGTTACAGCGCTGTTCTTTGTCGTTTTTTTTAGGAGGTACGGCCGGATATCAGCGGGCAAGGTGAGCAGTGATGGGTAGGCAGTAGTAGTTACTATTGCTCAAGTCTTATTTGCTGGTGCAACTCTAAGCATTCACTGTTCTTTTTTTTTTTTTGATTTTCGGGTGTCCCCCTACCAGATGTGCTGGCCCCGGATGCCAGAGGCCAGATGGGTGCAGCATTAAGGTATATTTGTGGCGTGCTTCAGTCAGAGCTGGGAGGTGCTGTTTCACAGCAACTCGGCGTGATTTTTTGCTTTGCGGGTGCTGCTGCTGTCCTAGGCGTGCCAAGGAACAGAGGGAGCTGGTGAGTCGGCCTTTAGGCAGAGTGACCCACAGGTGTGCGCCGTGCTCAGCACGTACCTTTTCCTTTTGCTGGGTACGCTCCCGGCAGCCTCTGGAGCGGGATGAAGATCTGAGGGGGAGCCACGACAGCGGTGCTGAGGAGCCCCGGGGATTACTCTTCTGGAGGGGGATAGTCGCATTTTCTGTTTTGTGATCCTAGGTAGTGTGAGGAGGTGTGGAGCCAAAGTTTGGGTACAGCGGCCCTGAGGTGGACGCAGAGAACCTCTGGACGTCCACGGTGCTGAGATGTTCGTTTCTGTCGAGGATGCATTTCGCCTGCTGGTGTTCCAAAAGCTAAGTGTTGGGGCTGGCGGTCGGGAGAAGGGAGAAAACCTTTTCAGTCTTGGGTGGTGATTTAAAGTTACCTTACAGGAGAGGGCCCTAGTGGGATGATCCCCTCAGGATTAAAGGGTGAGGGTTTCTCCTCAGCAGCACCAGAGCCTTGGCAGGGCAGTTCTGACCCATCTCCATGTTCTAGGGAGTTTGACATTGTTGGTCTCCTTTTAGAGTCCAAAGGGTTAGGGTGCAGCGGGGGATTCCTGGCCCAGCACACCCTGGGATCCCTTTCCCAGGAGCATCCTGTTATAGGGCAATGCTGATTGCGAGGTGTACGGTAGTAGGGTTCAGCAGGGGGGGGTTTACAGTGACACACAGAGGCTGAAGGAGGGCTTGAGAGGTAAAGGACTCGAGGGCTAGAGAGCACACAGTGAAAATCAGGGGTACAGGCTAGGATACAAGTCAGAGTACAGGTATACTGGCCCTCACAGCGCTGCTACCAGCACGCTTTCCCTGAGAGCAGGTGCAGGCAGCAGCCCTAGTGCGGGAACGTACCAGACGCTCTGACATGTGCAGACACGGCCAGACAGGAAGCGATAGTGGGGAGCAGGATCCAGCAGGGCTGGGGATAACGGGGGTTTTCCCGCCCCACCCACCCTGGGATTCCCCGTCTCTCCGCAGCCGGTGGAAGTGCTCCTGATTTCCCTCTCGGGGCGGCGGTTGGTAAGGCTTCGTGCCTTTGCCTGTGCAAAGAGTTTGGCTCTGTCAGCCTCTGCCCTGTCTCAGGGCCACGTTTTTTAGGGTAGGCAGGGAACAACTGTGGATGTACCTGCCCTGCTTGCAGGACAGCTCTTGGGACACTAACGGTGTAGAGCGTCCCCGCCTTGAAGGTGTAGGGCTCTAAAGAAGTAGGGTTCAGAAGGGGGGAGCTTATAGTGACACATACAGAGGCTGAGGCAGGGCTTGAGAGGTAAAGGAGTCAAGAACTAGAGAACACACAGTGAAAATCAGGGGTACAGCCTAGGATACAAGTCAGAGTACAGGTATACCAGCCCTCACAGCACTGCTGCCAACACTGTTTCCCTGAGAGAGGTGCAGGCAGCAATCCTAATGGCAAGGCAATGCCAGAAGTCCTGAGAGGTGCAGGCAGTACCCCTAAGCTAGGGCCAGACAGGAAGTTCCCATGGTGGGGCAGAGTCCACAGGGTTGAGGTTCACTGGGGATGTCCACCGTGCGTTCCTGTCCTGCCCCAACCGGGGATGCTCACACCCCTAATGGAGGCTGTGGTGGGTGGGCTCAGTGCCAGTAATGCCTCTAAGGCTTTGGCACTGTGAGTGTCAGCCTCTGGACGCAGCTGAGGCGTGCTGCCCGAGGACCCGGGCCTTCTTAGGAGATGGTGAGTAGCAGAATTGCTGGTTTTTGGCTGACGTGCTGCTAAGATTATGCTTTGATATTTGGTTTTCTTGATTGTAGCTGACTTAGGAGACAACTGCCCGGCAACAGCAGGAATTTCCCTGAGGGAGAGGCAGCCTTCTTTGGCACCTGGCGTGGATTTGCCTCCCTGGACATCTGAGAGAGAAGTGGAGGGCTTGGAGCCCCACAGAGGGGATGAAAGCGGGGTGCCAGGGCAGGGGTCAGTGGGAGGGATTTTTTGAGTCAGGTTTAGAGACAGGGATGTCCCAGATGTGACCCCTTAGGCTACATGAAGAGAAAGTCTCATTTTGGATCAAAGTGCTGAGGTGTGCAGGGCAGAGCAGTCCTGGTGTGTGTTGTGTCACTTGTCTTTTGTGCACTCTGTGTCTTTTGGGTGTCTTGTGCTTCATGTCTTGTCCCTTAGCCCTTTGAGGGGCCTATTAAAAATCCTGGCATCCGTCTTAGCATATCTGGTCTCTGCCTTCCTCGGCCAGGCGTCTTTGTTTCGTGTTCTCGGACACACGCGTTGGAATCCGTCTCTCTTCGCAAGCATGCAGGCTGATGCCTCTTCAAGTCTTGTTCTGAGCTGTATCACCAGCTGTGCACCGCCCTTATCCGTTCCGGTGGATTAGGTCTTGTAAGAATGCCAAGATAGGTAGAGGATTCTGACCGTAGGATTCTTGGGCATCTGTCTCTGTGTCTTCTGGGATAAGTCATCCCGTTGGCATCTTCTTCCTGCAGGGTTCTCTGAGCCTGGTCAGCTCGCCTTCAGTCTTACCTCGGTCATCTCGTTCTTAGTTCACTGCTCCTTCAGGGTTATTCTTCTTGCCAGAGGATTTGTGTCCCTGTTGTGTCCCCTTGTTTGTCCTGTCCTGTCTCACGGGTGTTGGTGTGTGTTTGGCCCGGAGCTGCTCTGCCTTGCTGCTCAGTCTGGGTGTATGGGTAATAGTACAAGTCCTGGGGACTTGAAATTTGTGATGTGGGGTGTAGTAGGGCTGTAGAGGGTATTCCTAGATTGCCACCAGGTGTCTGGAGCTGTCCAGTTATCCTGCAGCCCTTTGACTTTTGTCCTAGCTTTGTTTCAGATGCAGAGGGATGAAATCCATGGCGGAATGCCCCATCTAAGGTGATGTGGATTCCCTGAGAATATCAGTCACCGTTAAAGATGAGAGTCGCTTATGTCAAATTTATTGGCACTCCAGTGCAGGCCCCTTGCATTTACAGCTTCAAACAAGTGGGTCCCTTGGCAACCGTCCTGGGCAGCAGCTCGACCCTGCTCCGGGCTGGGCTGAGGGAGCAAACACTTGGGGCTGGCACTGCTCCATAGTGAGGGTACTTGTGAAAACACCTGGATTGTCCTGGATATTTTTTTGAGCTTTCTACAAGGTCTTAAGCATCAACTTTGTAAACATAAATGGCAAGGACTGAACACATGAGGCGCTGGAAAATTATATGCACCAAAGACACCTTTTTTTTAAAAAATAACTCGGTGGCTTATATGTTAATTTTGAGACTCCTTTTTGGCCAGCTTTACTGTAAAAGAATCTCATTTAAATTTAGTTGCTTCAATGAATTTTTTGTACAAATATGCTCTAGTGTCAGGAGATTAAAGCAGTAACACCAACATGCCCCCTCTGGAAGAAATTTCTGCGTCTCTTCAGACCTGCTGGTTTGCAGTAGAGTTTGAGCACATTTTGCTGCAGCTTTGGTTCTTAATAAGTGTAAGTCGATGGATTGCTGGATGATTTCCATAAGTTCTCCTATTTTGTAGGAGCTGCACGGTGAGGTCAGAATTCTGAGGGAGGCCCTGGCAAAGCTGCCAAGGGCGAAGAACATGGATGATCCAGGGGCTTCTCCCACCTGAGTTTCTCCTGGAGCGTGCTGTGTGTCATGCCAGATATTTAACCCGGGTTTGGGGTGTTCTCCTGCAGTCCCAGCTCTAACTGCTGCCCCTGAGCCCAGGCCTTGCTCTGTCTCAGCACTAAACCTGGCAGGTGGGTGTGCTTTTCCAGCCCTTTAATCCCACAGGCAATCCCAGATTCCCGGAGCTCCCCGAGGCACAGCATGGACTTGCTCCCTGGGAGCTGCACTTCAGTTTGCCTGAACCAAGGATGGCCTGCCTATGTTTGTAACTTTATTCCTGCTGTTTTTCCTTTTCCAGGTTGTTGGCAAGAAGGAAAGAGCCAGTAGGAAGTGAAGCCATTGGAAGGCCTTATCCCAGTCCAAGGTTCCCACTGGTCTCTCTGACTCCTGGATAATTGCCTGACCATAACCAGAGACTCTCAGTTTGATTTCCTGCCTTTTCCAATAAATCCTTGCTTTCAGCTGGAGTGTGTTCATGGTATCATCCTCCTCCTCTTCCATGGATTTGTAAATAAAATTTCTGGCTTTTGTTGAGTCAAATTTTTTTATTGCAGGAATTGTGGCTCTTTTGTTCCACTGAAACTTCCCAACTCTGCTCAGAGTTTCAGATATCAAATACAAGTAAGACTGGAGTTTCTTTGGGTTGTTACTCCCACAAAACACAGATAATTTTTGGATAGGAGTAACTAGACCTGTTCAATTCCCCCTTCCCTTTAAACTCAGAGCAGAGGAGGCAGATTTTAAACCATTGTTCCATGAACTTCCACCAACTTGATGACTGTTCCAAAAGTTTTCAGTGTTAGAAATTCCTGAGCTTGTTTTCCAGGCAAGCTGGGATTTAGAGATTATTCCTTCCTTTTATTTGATGTTTTTTCTCTCTGCTTCTAGTAAGGGAATATTTATTTTTTCCAAATTTCCATCCTGATTAGAATTTTTGTACGTCTTAGAGCACATTTCCAAGGAAATCTACCAGATGCATGTTGGTAAATCAGAAGCTATTTCACACTATTCACCACCATGGTGCCATTTTTTTCCTTTCAACCCCCTAACACGGCTAATTCTACCCATGCACAGTATTACGAGCCGTAACTTGGTGTCAAGGTGTATTTCAGAGGTAGCAATAAAACAAAGTTGACATTATCTTTTGTAACTCTCTGCACCTCCTTGTTTACTAATAAAGAAATCCAGAACAAAACAAAGAGAAAAAAAAATCTGAAACAAAAGCCCCTACAACCACCCCCCCCAAGAAAGAGCACAGAAAGAGAAAGTATGCCAATATTATTTAAATAAAAATCAAATCTTTACCCCTTTAGAAAACCAGGCTCATTTATTATAAATAATGGTGGTTCTGATGTGTTAGGTAAATGAATTCATATCATTTAAAATATAAACAAATAAACACAAATTTAAAAAATAAATACAAAAATAGAAAAATATAAGGAACAAAAATAGAAATAGAAAATACAAAAAATATCCATTATATAACTAATTACAATATTGCATGTGAGATATATTATAATATATATAGTAGGTGTAGATATGAATATAAAAGTTAAATGGTAATGATAAAATATAAAAAAAATAAATACAAAAATTTTATTTTTTGTGGAACAAAGCTTAAACTAAAGGCTTTTTTGGGTTGAATTTTGTTAGAGGCAGGATGTTTGAAGTTGTGGTTGAGGGTCTTTTGGGGCATTTATTTGAGAGGATTTTTGGCCACGTGCTTTTTTGCCTCTGTTCTCTGCCTGTCCCCTATGCGTGTCCCCGGCCGAACTGTGCGGCAGGGCTGTCACCGTGTGGACAGAGAGTGGTACTGCAGCGATCCCCCCCGGCATCCCCGGGCCGAGCTGTGCGGCAGTGCTGCCGTCCTGTGGATAGGGAGGGGCACTGCAGCTGTCGCCCGTCCCCGAGGTCCGTGGCAGCCCCGGGCTGTGAGCTTGGGGACAGTGCTGCCGCCCGACCGTCCAAAGTTTGCGGGAAAATAGGCGGGAAAAATGCAGAAACCCCGGGTGCATGGCAGGCAACTGCCTGTGCGCGACCCCGACCACGGCGCCGCCTGGGCACAACTTTACACAGCATTTCCAGGTGTGCGGATGCAGGATGTGGGCTCGGCAGTGCTGTGGCTGTGTTCAGGCAGTCGAATTAGTCAGGTGCCTCTTTAAGGCGCCGGGGGGGCCTTAGGTATGCCATAAAAAAGATGGTGGGACGACCGTAAATGGCTTCACCCACAACCAAGACGGCAGCAAAGAAGGGCAGAGATCATGTGATGTCACTTCCAAGATGGCGGCTCGGCACGACGCGCTTGACCTTCCAAAGACGGCGGGAAAAAGGCAAGGACCCCGGGGGCGTCTACCTGACTTGCTTGTGCCCTGCCCCGACCACGGCGCCGCCCGGTCGCGATTTTCGGCGTCATTTCCAGGTGCGCGGCCACGGGCTGTGGGCTCACCGGCGCCACGGGTGGGCGGGAGCCGGGCCGGCGCTGACAGGCAGCGGCGGGGACGCCTCTCTCTGCCGAGGTCCTGCCACTGCCTGTGGCCTGGGCGTGGCCCTTGTGCCGGGCGCCCGTCCCGTTCCCCACGTTCCCGCCGCTCCCCGCCGTCCCCACACGCCCCTTCCTGCAGCCCTCCAGCCCCGGAGAAATGGAGGAAAACACAAAATCATTCTGGCAGAACCGTCGGCGGAGCTGCCCCGAGCCGTCCCCGTCCTGTAGCCAGCAGCAGGAGGCAGCTGCTCTCTGCTGCAAAGCTGAGCGAGGCCGAGGTAAGCAGAGGGGTTGTGGGGGGGACGCTCCTGTTGTCCGGGCAGGGCTTCCCGGGGACAGTTTCAGCTTCCCGCAGCTCTGGCTGAGGGCTGCAGGGAGTCCGGGCTGAGCCAGCTGGGAGCGGGGTCTGCTGTTCACATCCCCCCGGGAGCTGCCGCTGCCCGAAGAGGGCTCGCTAGAGCCTCGTGTCCTCTGTGTGTGCAAGTTTTTGATCGGCTTTGTAGCAAATGTGGTGTTTCAGGCTGGGTGCGCTGGGTTCCCTGGGTGGGAAATACCTTGAAGTAGCCAGGCTGAGCAGTTGCTGAGAATTCCAAGCCTGGGATTCTTGAAACAATGTTTGAATAGCTTATCATTGACCTGAGGCAGTGAGTCAAGTCCGTTTGTTGGAGTGGCAGAAATGATGCCACCTTTTTCTCTTCACAGAGGAGCACATGTACATAAAGGTAAACAGATTTCTTCTGTCACATCAGTACTCGGACCTGAGGAAAGTACCAGTTTTTTCCAGCTTTTCTACAGTTTTGATTCTGAGGTAAGTGTACCGTTTTAGGTATCCAGTAATTCTTCAGAAATTTATGGAAAAAGGCCATAAAAATACATTGAAATCTCATTCTCCCCTCGGTGGTTATTTAGAAGCATCTTTCTTTTGTTTCATATTGGAATTTAAACTGCTATTCCTGTGGTGGCTTTGTTGTTTTCTTCATACTAACACACAGTGAGTTGTGCTGTGTATGCTCTGTGAGCGCAATAAACAGCATATTCTGCCCCAGCTAGCTTCCATTCATCTCTGAGTTTAGATTAGTAATGTTGAGTTCCACTGAAGTGTTTTAGGAATAGCAACTTCCCAATTTCCACTCCTTCCAAATTTAATCCCTAACATCCATCAGGAACAATCAGTCTGCAGCCCAAACATGCAGTGGAAATGGAATTGTAGAAGTTCAGAACAAGCTGTGGTAAGCCCTGAGCTGGCACTGGCAGGGAACCAGGTTTTATGCTCTTAGGGGCAGTTATTTTTTGGAAATGCCTAAATGTCTGATGGTGGTATTTTTCTTTGCGGCTTCCAGTACAAAGCACAGCGTGAGCAGATCCTTGGATGTCTTGGGGAAGGGCTGCGTGACAAACATTGCGGTGAGCTTCATGACTGCCAGAGGATTTTCCAGGTCATTCTCTGCTTTTTCAACAGTCCTTTGTGTGATGAGGGCTCCCAGGTAAGAATTTAAAAGGAAAGCACCGAAACACCCCAAAGCACAGAAGTTTGCATGGCTTTGAGATCTCAAGCACAAAGTAAAAAGGAGCAGCTGACTCTGCCTCCGTCTTCTTGAAAACCTGTTCCTTGTTGATTTTCTGGATGTGTGGAGGGGGAAAAAAATTGCTTATGTCTAAACTATGCAATATATCTAAGACATATTGCTTATGTCTAAACCAGTAAAACCCTTATCAACTGGAACAGGTTGCTGCCATCACAGAGCCTCACGTGGGCACCGTGCCTTTGTGCCTACAGTCAGGGCCTTTTCTTTTTTGGGGCTCTCCATTCCCCAGGCAGCACATTTGTTACCTGAACTGCGCTTCAGCAGGAGGGAAACTCATGTGCCAGTAGCTCTCAAGTTTGGGAGCATCCACCCTGAGTATTTCAGGTATCAAAATCTTGGACAAAAGGACAAAATCCTCTCGCTACCTGGAGACTTCTTGTAAGAGTAGCTTTGAACAGAGAATGTCTTTCCTTCCCTGGAGTTGCTGAGAGCAGGTGGTGTTCATTTCACCTTGAAGTTGATCCAGTTGCTAATTCCAAGTTAGATAATTAGATCTTGATGGTAAAAGAACAAGTTATATTTTCTGTTTCAGAGTTGTATGCTGGAGATATTCCAAAGTGCTGCCCATGCCAGCAGAGCTGCCTATGAGCTGATCCAGGATCACAGCCACCTCACATGGGTCCTGCACAGCTTAGAGAAAAGGTAAGCAGAGAAGTACAGGAGAAGTGGGAACAATTTGGCTGTCCACGGTAGAGTAATTGCATGACTGAGTATGAAAAGTGACAGGCAGGGAGCCAGACGCACCAAGGGCTGGACTGGCACAACTTGCTGAACTCTGAAGTGTCCCTTGTGGTTTTGAAAACAGAATCAAGATGCTTTCAGGTTGTGGTAGGAGGGATGATGGTGGAGGGGCTTCATGAATTGAAAACCACTTCCTTGAAAAACTGAGAAAGCAAAATGGCACTTTGGAATTTAAAAGGTAAAGACACTAATACGAACACCCTCAATTCACATCCTGTCACAGGACCTGCTGCACAGGAACTGGCACAGTAATGGCTTTGAGCTGTCTAGAACATTCCTCCTCCCCTTGCCTCTCCCTCACATACATTTACATCCACCAAAAATCTCTTCTGCACAGAGCGCCCTGACAGTTTCAGGCAAGTGCACTAGGATATGGTCGCCTGTAGGTGATGGACCAGCTGCTGGTGAGGATCTGCCTTCCAAACGTGGTTTTCTCTTTTGTTTTGTTGTTGTTTGGTTAGTTTTGGGGTTTTTTTCAGGTTTCTGGAAAACAAAGTGATAAATAAAATGATTTCCTTACTCCATACTCTGGGGCTAACAAATTTAGATGAGAGAAAACAAGAATTAATCCCAGGTGAAGAGGAAATTTCTTCCTATTCAGCTTGTAAATGAATTTCTGTATGTTTTGGCCACATTAATCAAACGTATTTGATAAGTACTTTGTTTTAGTCGGTTTGCATTTCATCCTCTGTTTAGTTTGAATTCTATTAAGGCCAGGAGGATTTCTTTATCTCTGGTAGATGAATGGCTTTTTTCACCCTCAATTTGTGTCTTGAGTAGTGAATTTGGGTGTTATTTCTTTGAAAGGAGGATTTAGCTATTTGAATCCATGGGGAATAAAGTAAGCCTTCGGGAGCTTCTCTCACCTCCAGGCCGGGGGATCCAGTTTGGAATAGAGTTCCAGCCTGGAGTGTTGGGTTAACCGGAGCCGCAGGAGAAGAGCCTCATGCTATCATGGTCAGCAAATCTCGTTTATTTCAGGTAGCATACACACATTTATATCTTCTATAATCAGCTCATACATATTGCAAAAGTTAAGCTCAGGATTGGTGCTCAGACTAAAAGTCAGCTACGCCTCTTTCTACATTTCTTTGTGGTTACATAGTTTGAGTAAGTTTTAGTTTTACCGTGCTTCTCCCTCATATCTTTCAGCTACAAGGTCTTGTTATCGTATAGCAGCTGTGCTCAAGGACATACGAAGCTTACTGCCTTGCTGGTTTTCATGAGAGTGCCTGTGTGCTCAGCAAAGCTCTCTCATGTCTGCGTGACCTTTTGCAGCTAGCCAGTTATCAATCACACTCTCCACACTTCCCCCGTTTTCTTTTACTGCTATCATTGTTATCTTAAAATTATCAAACATTGACAATACCATACGCTGCAAACATTGCAACACACAAGGCAAAACTAAAAGCAAAACAACAATTACAAGCAAAATCACAAGCACTACTTGTATCAAATGTTTTAACCAGCCTGTAATGTGCGCTGAAGTTGCATGAAAAGTTCACTCAGTCGGGGGTTGTTAACTTCTTTGAGACTTGCGTTATAATTCTGGAGACAACTCCCACTACATAAAGTGAGTCAGAAACTACATTAACAGGTTCTCGGAAGGTTTGAAAAGCCCATATAACTGCCAATAGTTCTAACGTCTGGAGATTGTCCTGTGGGCTTGCTGGAATCACATGATGATGCCACTGGCCTGCCTTGTTCCAAGTAGCTGCTGCTCGGCGGGAGCGCTTTCCTGCATCAGTAAAAGCTGTAATTGCGTGTGGAATAGGTTGGTCTTCTCTCAAAGGTTTAGTAATTAATTGCCATTCTCCTAGCCAGTGCAATAATTTCGGTTTAAGAGGGCCTGTTGTAACAAAACTCGGTGCTTGTAGTAATGCCTCTGCCAATTCTGCGGAGTTGAGCAGAAACCAGTCCAGAGACACTTTTTCCATAGGTAGATGTATCACACTAGGTTCCTTGCCACTTAGCTCTATTGTGCGTAATCGGCCTTTCATAATTAACAAGGCAAGTTTTTCAATTTTTTGTGTAATTGTTTTTCTTTGCTGTAAGGGAGGGCTAATCCATTCCAGGACCCCCAAGTCCTCCATATTTCCTGGCCTCTCCCCCGTTTTCTTTTTCTGCGTAATAGCTCCTAGAAGGTGATCTTTGTTATTCCAAATAGTCAGTGAAACAGAAAGGGATGGATCGTACCTGGTGACAAAGCCATTGGCAACACACCACAAAATACTTTGAAGGGCACTGATTTGGTCTGCAGAAAGTATAACCGAAGCACAGGGGTCCGTGCCTTTTAAGAGGGGGCGCAACGCTTCTAGAAGGGTGTTAGGAATGCCAACTACAGGCTTAAGCCATTGGAGGTCTCCCAATAGTTTTTGTGCTTCATGCAAAGTGGACGGTGGAGCCTGGATGGTAAGTTTTTGCGGGCGTATTTGTCTCTGTGTAATTGTCCATCCCAAATACTTCCATGGTGCATGGGTTTGAATTTTTTCATCAGAAACCATAAGGCCATAATTTCTCAACATGGCAATGATGGATTGTACCTGTATGACTGTAAAAGGCGAGCTTTGGGCAAACAAAATATCATCCATGTAATGGTAAATAATTGTTTTAGGCATCGCTTGTCTAACAGGTTGCAGAGCTGTGTCAACATATAGCTGACACAAGGTAGGCGAGTTGCGCATTTCTTGTGGCAAAACTGTCCATTCAAAGCGCTTATCAGGTTCACCCCTATTAAGGGAAGGCAAGGTAAATGCAAACCTCTTAGTATCCTTTGGATGTAGGGGTATCGTAAAAAAGCAATCCTTCAAATCTATAACAAGAATAGGCCAATCCTGTGGTAGCATAGCTGGATTAGGGAGCCCTGGTTGTAGAGCTCCCATTGGCTCCATCTGCTGATTGACTGCTCGCAAGTCCTGTAGCAGACGATAACTTCCTGATTTTTTCTTTATAACAAAAATAGGCGTATTCCATGGGCTAGTTGATGGGCGAAGGTGTTTAAGCTGTAGTTGTTCCGCAACTAAGCGGTGTGCCTGCTCAAGATTTTCCCTTTTTAACGGCCACTGCTTAACTACCACGGGGTCATCAGAGGTCCAGGTCAATGGTAGAGGGAATGTCCAAGCAATGGCCATCACAATAAAGGGCGATCGGTAAGTACGTATCCCAATTGTGTCAGAACATCCCTTCCCAGGATGCAATCGACCTCCGATGGCAGGGGTGTCAGCGAAAACACTGCTTTAGCTTGTTTGCCGTCGATCTCTACAGCAAGAATGGGGGATCGTTGTGCAAGCTTAATGCTACCAATGCCAGAAACTGTGGTATTAGCTGGTAAAAGCGGCCACGTCTTTGGGTATTTGGCCGTATCAATAATACATGTATCCGCCCCTGTGTCCAACAATGCCTTATGCAAAATGATCGTTTGTCCTTGGTAACATAAACAGCAAATCCTTTTGGGTCTTGTAGATAAGTCTATGACAGGAAGAGTGATACCTCCTGAGGAGCCAAGGCATTTTTTTCCGCGCGGCTCATCAGATCGTGGTGGTATGCTCATAGTTAATTGCGGTAGAGGTATGAACTGGGTGATCCGTTGGCCTTTTGGAATGTTCACCGGCGGGAAAAGTGTATGAGCTATAACAAAAATCTCTCCTTCAGCATCAGCGTCGATAACTCCAGGTTCTACCATTAGGCCCAAAACAGACCCAGACGATCGACCTAAAATGAGTCCTCCTGTGGGTTGTCCATTAATGAGAATAGGTCCAAAAATTCCGGTAGAAATCACATGTGGACTGCTGTTATATAGGGTAACTTTTACTGCTGCTGCTAGGTCCAATCCGAGGCTGCCGGAGGTTGCTGGCAAGAGTTGCCCATCGATGGTGTGGCTGGAACTATTTGTGTCCCGGCGCGGCCCAGTTTCGCGCTGGTCTTGGAGTTTCCCGATCCAGATCGGCAAGCGGTGCTGTTGTGGGTATTGGATCGGCACTTGCCGCACCATACGCCCGTGGCGCCACATTCGCGGCGGATGTGTCCCGGCTTTCCGCAGCGGAAACACTTCATCCTCCCACCGGTATTGGGGCTTTGACGCGCTGTCGCCGCTTGGAGGGGTGCGAGGGCAGCTAAAACCTGAGTCTGAGCTGATACTGCTTGTTCTCTAAAAGCCTGAGCCTGCTGTTGTAACCCCTCACCTATCTTTTGCAGCGCTTCTACCACAAATACCTGAGTGCCGGAAGGCATGGCTGCCGCTTTATCTAACAAATCTTGAACATTCCAATTCCCAGGGGCTGAAGCTATGAGGGAACGAGTGTTAGCATTCCCATTCTGCAAGATACATTGTTTAACTAGGGCATCTTGCATGTGCTCAGCAATGCCTGCTTTACTTAAAGCATCAATGATCTTGTCCACAAAGGGGCCAAGAGGCTCCTCCCTCCCCTGTTTTATCCCCATATAAAGAGGAACACCTCCTGGAGCTCTAATTTTCTCCATAGCTCTTTTAGCTACCGCCATGGCCTCTCTCAATTTATCAGGACCTAGGGTAGCTTGAGCCTCTACTCTATGAAGCGGTCCTTGACCCATAAGCTCGTCAACGGTAATGCCAAGTAAGGGGTCTCCTTGGGGTCGAGGGAGTGCGGCACTTGCAGCCGCCTCTTCCCTCCATCGGGCTTCAAACAGTAACCTTTGATGTGGGGTATAAATTAAACAAGAAAGACCTCTAACATCTGCGGGCAACAGGAGATTCATATTAAAAAGGAATTCTAACATTTGTTTAGCGGGTTCGCTTGTGACCCCATAGCTCGCTACGGTAGATCGTAGTTGTGACAAAAGTTTCCAGTCTAAATTAGTAACCTCCGCCCGTTGCCCTCCCTGTGGGTTGTTGTGAAAGATAACTGGGAGGGCGAGGGGGGACGACATCTGCTCCTGAGCTGCCGTGGCCAGATCCGTATCTCCCTCCCGCCAGCCCTGATTTGCCAGTGCCGCCCATACCTCCCGTCTTTCTCGTGCCATAGCCTCCGCGAGGTCCGATAAGGCTCCGGGGAACGGCTCCGTGGCAACAGGACAGGGAGGGGCATTCCTAGCCTCTGCATTCATGGGGGTAGGGGGTGAAGGCATTAGTGGAGCAGAGGGCTGTGGCGAGGGCTGAACGGTGGGTGTACTGGCCGGCTCTACAGAGTCAGATGACGGGAGGTCAACGGTTGCAAAGACCGGAGGGTTTGGAGCGGAAGGGTCATCCCCATAAGCCCTATTCCTAGTGTGCATTTCACGAGCATTATCGACAGCTTTCTTCTCCGCCTGACACATAAGCAATTCATTATGCACAGTTCTCCACAACTTGCTCATCTTTTTTGCTGGCTTATCATCATCTAGCACTAATTCCCAAAGCTTATCCCCATACCTGCGCCATTCGGCTAATTCATGAACAGTATGGGGGTTAGCAAAAGAGCCATAAGAGGTAGCATGGCTCAAAAGAGGGGGGAGCTCCTTATCTAAGTCAAGCCCCTTAAATCCCCGCTTTCTAAGAAAAGCAGTAAAGAGATCATACGCTGCTTGCCTTTCCATACTCACCGGTACCGTTGCAAACCCCCAGGCATCGGCAGCGCGTAGCGGCAGGGCGCACCGATGTGACCACCCCGGGCGTAAATCCGCCGTCCAAAGGGACCCGACCCCAATGCAGCTCTAGAGAGGGTAGGGGAGAAGCCTGTTCGGGCGCCAGATGTTGGGTTAACCGGAGCCGCAGGAGAAGAGCCTCATGCTATCATGGTCAGCAAATCTCGTTTATTTCAGGTAGCATACACACATTTATATCTTCTATAATCAGCTCATACATATTGCAAAAGTTAAGCTCAGGATTGGTGCTCAGACTAAAAGTCAGCTACGCCTCTTTCTACATTTCTTTGTGGTTACATAGTTTGAGTAAGTTTTAGTTTTACCGTGCTTCTCCCTCATATCTTTCAGCTACAAGGTCTTGTTATCGTATAGCAGCTGTGCTCAAGGACATACGAAGCTTACTGCCTTGCTGGTTTTCATGAGAGTGCCTGTGTGCTCAGCAAAGCTCTCTCATGTCTGCGTGACCTTTTGCAGCTAGCCAGTTATCAATCACACTCTCCACACTGGAGTCCCTGGGAGCTCCCGGAGCCCATTGGAACGGCGCAGACTCCATCTGGCTGCTTAACGAGGCTGGTGCCTACCATGGTAAAAACTGAATCAACACAGGAGAGCACCTTACTTGCACAAGTTTGTATCAGGAAAATCCTTTGGAGTATCTGATGTTTGTTTTGGTGGGGTTTTCTTCTTACAGAAAATACTAAAGACAAGAACAAATCTCAAGCCTCATCTCATCAGAAAAATCATCACTCTCAGAAAAAAAACGAGGAAGAAGGTGACACTGCTGCAGACATGGAAGTGTCTGAGCTGAAGAAATGCAGTCCATTGGGCCCCTGTTTTCCCAGCACCACCCTCCACACAGGGAGGGGAGACCCTCAGAGCTGGTGAACCTGGGGGCGAGGCAGTGGCCGTCACCTGTGCGTCCACTCACGTGGTCACCGAGGGGCTGCTGAGGTCCCTGGCCAGGCAGAGCCTCCTCAGGGAGCAGGACATGTCCCCAGCCCTGAGGTGGCTGCGGAACCACGTCCCACCATGCCTGCCGGCTGCGCACGTGATGCTCAGGGATGAGACACTGAGGAACGACCTCTTCAGGCTTTACACCCGGCTCAGCCAGGCCAGCAGCGCCTCAGCTGGGCTCTCCAGGGAGCTCGGAGTGCTCAGTTCCATCATGTTGCAGCTACTGGAGGAGCAGGCCCTGTCCAGCACCTTCCACAAGCCTGTGAAATCCCTGTGCCTGTCACCAGCGACGGAAGAGGATGCGGACCAGACAGGTGCCTTGTCTTGTTCTTATCACTCGTTACGAGGCAGTGGTGGGAGGAACTAGGAAATTCCATGGCTTTTTAAATCCAGTTTTAAACCAGTTTACCCATATCCACCCAGGCTCATGGCTTCCCACAGCAGAAGCAGTGTCTTTCTTGGGATGGGGGCAGGGGTGGGTAGCACGGAGCATGGTTACTCTATGAGGTTTTCTGACACTACAACACTCACACTCCTTCTAAGAAACTTCCCTTTCAAGGACTAAACTGGAACAAAAGGTATAAAAGAAATGTAATTCCAAGAGGGAAAACAGTCTGCAAAAAACAGGTCCGTGTGGGCATGGATGCTGATTCCTGTTGCTGGTCAATGATAGCAGCTGACGGGTCAGATTTCAAACTATTTTATTTAACAGGAAACTGGTTTGTTCCCACTTGTGAGCACGATCATTGGCTTGGCATGGGCAAAGCCACTCCAGATTTTCCATCTAGGAAAACTAGTTAGGGAACTATTTTAAAATGTAGTCCTGGAGGTAAACAGCTTGGCCGTTTTTTATTACTGTGTGGAAAGAGAAGAATATCTGTTCTGATTTTTCTCTCATCTTTCTTCCACAGCTGTTTTTGTATTCCTGACTTCCGTTTACAACGGAGACACGTGGCTTGGAGCCCAGGAGCCGGATATGTTACTTACTCATGTCAGATGGGTCTGCACTCGTGCAGGTTATGAATTACAGGATGACTCGGAAACTCAGAAACAAGGAAAAGAAGCTATTATGTCTCTCTGCAAAAAAAATTTGGCTACATCAGGGCATTAATTCAGGGAACTAACACTTCATCTTTAACGTTCTCTGCTCTGCCATCATCACTGTGTGCCATGGAAGCCTCCTGAGCTGCTCTCATACAGACCTGACTTGTTTGGTAAAAAAAACTCAGTATTTTATTACTGTGTGCAAACTTAGGGGAAAGATTTTATTCAGTATCTCTCAGTGGAACATTAAAGCTTCAATTTCTCTTTTCTTGAACAGTCTGAGACAGAATATTACTTATATCATTTTTATTACTGACATTTTTAACTTTTTGTAGAACCAGAGAGACTGTTTGTGGACGTGTGTGTTATTAATATCCATCTTCTCTCCAATATAAGATGGGGAAAAAAAGGCTGCAGAGCTTCCCACAATGGGCTGTAAGTGCAAATGACAAGGAGCCAGAGGTTTAGTCATGACAATTTACTATTTCGAAGAATCTGGCTGATTTCATGATACCAAAACCAGTATGAATAAAAGACTGAACTCGGGAATCATGATGGTCTTCTTGGGTTTAAAAAAACTTTATTGGCTTGGAAAGACATTGATATCAGACCTGGGTTTTTTTATTACCCTTTTTTTTTAATTAAAAAAAGCCCTCATCCATCACTGCTGCTGTGATGTGCAACAAAAGCCCATCTTCCCTCCATTTGGAACAGGTGAGAGATGGAACTAAACCCCAAAGGATTTTCTGCTTATTGAGTATACGTGCAAAATCTGATAAGCTGTTCTCGAATGTGGCCATGAGGGTAGTTGAACATGCCACCCCACATCTGCAAATATGCAGTGCCAGAACAAGCACCTGTGAAAGGTAAACCAGGATTTATTCAATTGACTCATGACTGCGTCCTGTCCCGGGTCCTTTGCACAAATACTGTACAGGGGAAAACCAGAACTGCAAGTTCCTTGTGATATGCATTGAATTTCCAGGGAAGGGGTAAATAAAAATGAGATGCAAATAAGGGAATTGCTTCTACATTTAAATATTCTTGTCCTAAAGGAGCCATTGGCTCTGTACCAAGACTTGAGTTTAAATTTTCATTTCTTTAAAAACCCCCAAGCCCTTTAAAAGCTACAGTTTGTGTCATGTAGAATTACTAGCAGCTGACATGAGGAAATCTGTGAGCCGAATCTAGCTGAGCTTAGCTAAGTTTAACCAAATCTAGCCAAGTTCAGCCGAACCGAGCCAAGTTTAAGTGAACTGGGCAGCGTGCAGCCGAACTGAGCTGAGCGGCACCGAGCTCAGCCGAGCCCAGCTGCCTGCTCTCATGCCCATTAATTAGCGCGAGTGCAGTCACTGCATGGTGAGGTGCTGCTGGACCCTGTGCCCCTGTTCGTGTCCGTGCGCCGGCTTGCGGGACTCGGCAGCCGGAAGACACCGAGCTCTGCGTGTTTAACGTGAGGCAGCTCCGCTTCCCCGTGCGGCGCCTCGGCCCGGCCCACGCCACCCCCAGGCAGCCGAGCCGAGATTGGCCGAATGCAGCAAGCGGCACCGAGTTCAGCCGACCGAGCCGAGCCACGCCGAACACATAGAGCGGCACCGAGTGCAGCCGAACCGAGCCAAGCTCCGCAGAATGCAGCATCCCGGACAGGGCGGGGTCCGGGCCGGGCTTGGGACAGGGCCGGGGCTCTGTGAGGCACACCCTGGAGGCGGCCGGGGGCAGGGCAGGGGGGTACCAGGGACGCGGCTTCAGGGGCGGGTCTCGGGCTCGGATCAGGTGCACGGGGCCGGGACGAAGTGATTTAATCTATGGAAATCGCTTTGCCAGCCCTTTGCTCACTCTGAGCTCGTTGGAGACAGGAGCCCACTGTCCGGGCTCACAGCCTGGGACAGGACGGGATTCGGCTTCCCCTCCTGTCCCCCCCCTCTACCCCTCATTCCTCTTCCCCGTATTCCCCTCCTTTCTCTCCCTTTTCCCCCTTTCCCTCTCCTCCCCAAAGCCTTTCCCTCCCATTCTGGCCTGCCCTCCTGTCCCCCCTTCTAACCTTCCTTTCTTCTCCCTGTATTCCTGTTCTTTGTCCCCAAAGCACTCCCCTCCTCTCCCCCCCAAACCTGACCCCCCACTTCTTCCTCTCCTGTCCCTACCCCGCTACCCACTTCTATTCCCCCTCTCCCCCATCCACCCGCCTTCTTCCCCCCCACCCTTCTTTTCCCTTCCCCTCCTGCTTCCCAACACACCCTGACAACACCCCCGCTCAACCCTTCTCATCCCTGCTAGCCCTCCTCTCTTCCCGTCATCCCCTTTCTTGCTTCCTCCCGCATCCGTGGGTCTCGGGGGCACGGGAGACTAAAGCCCAGAGGGCTGGAGCCTGGCACCCCCCGCCCTCGCTGGAGCCCCCACACGAGGCCGGCCTGCTCTGCGGCTGTCCCCCCATGCAGTTAAAAACACGGCCTGACACACCCGGGGATCTGACTTTCCCCACATCACACTGGGGTGCCCCTGGGGGAGTTGGGGCAGGGGTTAGGGGGGCCCCTTCCTTAGAGAAGGGGGGTCCCGCGGTGGGGGGGCTGAGTGTTAGGGAGGGCCCCTCCTTAGGAGGGGGTCCTGGGCTAGGGGGTTAGGAAGGGCTCCCTCCGGAGGAGGGGGTCCCTGGGTGAGCCCCCTTGGGGGGAGGGGGGTGGGACAGAGGGATGACTTTTTATCCCCTTCAGTCCCAGCCCCTTCCCCTGGGCCCTCTCCTCCGATCGGGGTTCGCCCCGGCCTCCTCCTCAGGACCCCCTTATCCGGTCCGGGGGTGGGAGCAGGGGAAAGCAGAAGGGATCATGTCACTTCTGCAGTGTGAACAGAAAAAGTGTCAGCCAAACAACTGAACCCTCCCATCCTGTCCCACCTACCACCCCTCCAAAAATTGTAAATAAAGGGTAATGATTGCTGGGGAATTTCCTTAGGAATTATGAACCTCACACATATGGAATTTTGGAACTGGAATCCCAGTCTCAGCCTTGGGCACCTGCAGGAAAAGAGGGGGGTCCTTATCCATAGCAAGGAAAGCCCAGTGCCCCAGTGTGTGAGGTGCAGACATTGAAGTGTCCAGGGGATGACTGGCAAACCGCTTCTGCCCCTGCCCTCACACTCTGAGTGGCAGAAACCCCAGGTGCGAGCTGTGAGGGTGATGAGGGGGCAGCTCCTGCCGAGGGCTTCTTGCGAGGGGGTCTCCCTCAGTTTACTTTGGCATGGAGCTGCTGGAGGAGAGGGGCTTAGGGTTGGCTACTGGGGGTGTCTCATGGAATGATGGTGGGATTATTGGCTCTGGATGCACTTGGATGTGGGGCATTGCTTAAAGGAGGTGCAAGGGACAAATATTTGTGCCAGGCAACAGCAGTAGGTGAGCCAGTGTAGGTTGGGGGGGGGGGTGTCTCCTTTCCCTTTTCAATTTTATCTTGCCAGCCCCCTCCCTGGTGCCCCTAGAAAAAAACATGGGGGTTGTGAGGAAAAAAGAGGTTTAAATTGGGATGAATCCCCCTCCACTTGGGATTTTATTAAATAGTGGTATTTATATGTGGTTTTTATTCAATATTGCATTCTTTGGTGATATATAGTGTTTTGTTGGGAGCTTTTTTGGTATTAATTTTTATGTGTAATTTGGTTTTTGAGTGAAGATAACTTTGTAGATGGGTCTGTTTATATTTGAGGTAGAATTAATTTAAGTAGCTTTTTAACAGACTTCTGTTATGTGTTATTGGGGTTTTGTATATTGTATGTAGGGGTTGAGATTGGGTAGGGTGTTGGGGATTAGGTTGGTTCCTTCTTTCTCTAAAGAATTTTTTCCCCACAAGTTACCAAGGAGACCAAGTGTTGGATACTTGAGAGTACTTAACCGAAACAAAGAGGTGGACAAAGGTAGAAGGGGGAGACAACGCAGGTAAAAGACAAAGCTTGAGGCAACTGCGGGCTTTTCTTTTTCCGGCCTTCGGGGAGACGCGTGTCTGCCGCTCCTGGAGAAGCTCAGCTGCCGAAAAGCACGCCGAGCGGAGAACGGCTGTTTCTGGCTGGAGGAGTTTAACTGTGGCCAAAAAAAATCCAGTCCTGGAAAATCTACTATCACCAGTTCGGCCTGAATCCTGAGTTTTGCCGGCCACCCGCGGGGAGCTGGTCCAGGCCCTGCCTCTCCTTCGGTTTTCTTCGGCGCTGCTTGTCTTGCTACGGCGTGACCCTGCACCCCCTGCGCTGCCGGGACATCCTGCCCCTGCCTGCCGGGACACTCTGCCATCCCACCTACCAGCCCGGGACTTTTCCACTGTTTCAGCTTGGTGCTCTAAAGATCCTGCAGAGACACCGAAACCAAACTGCCCTGGGTCTTGTGAAACAAAGCCCTCAAAGTTCTTAGTACTGTTGTCGTTTGTCATTAATGCTGTAGTTGTTTGGTGGGGGGGGGGGGAAGTGTTTTTTTTTTTTTGTGTTTGTTTGCTTTGTATTACATACTAGTAAAGAACTGCTATTCCTATTTCCCAAATCTTTGCCAAAGAGCCTCTGATTGTAATTTTACCTAGCAGATACTTGTCTTCCCAAACCAAGACAGATTTTGGCGCCCAACGTGCGGCTTGAGGGCACTGAGAAAAGAAAAGGGAAGAGAAATAACAGTTCTTAACTAACCTAGTTCTTTCTTTTGTGTGCGTTAAATATAAAAACCTCATTAGGCTGCATCATGTGGTCTAACTTAGCCTGGTTTGGGTGGCATGTGGTTGTGGCTGTATTCCTTCCATTTAGAGGCCCTTATCTAAACATGAGCCCTATAACTAAGGCTACTGTGACTGTCATCCAGTTTATTTTATGGCTTAATAAGGTGAAAAACTCATGGATTTTTAATTTCCTCTGGAAGGCAGGCACATGGATTCAGGGCTATTGTACACTAACTGTGTGTTTTTGGAGTTACTTTAACAATAGTACCCACTGTAAAGAAATGACACCGGGGGAGGTTTTTTTTTCCCAACCCTTTACCCATCTCTTTAGGTCTGCCCCACCAGTTTTTGAAAGGTTTAAATCCTCTCTGAATGCTAATGATATCATACAATGGCTGGTGCTGCTAATATGCATATTCTATTTAGCATTCAGAGATAAGGGAAGATTGACCTAGATAACCACCCTGATACCTACCCCACAGAATAGGGATAATACCCCAGAGCCTGACTCTGCCCCACAGCCTGCCTCAGAAAGGACCCACCCGGATTGGGTTGAGGTTCTGGTAAAAGAAATGCATGAGATGGGCCAGATACTGAAGGAGTACATTTCCCCAGCTCATGAAAAACCCTCCCCCTGCCCCGAGAAGGCAGAGACTGATGGTGCAGCAGTGGAACCCACAGACGTCACAACTGTCCAAGTTCCAGCTGAACCACAAGAGCAGCCACAGCCAGCAGCAGTCGCCCCTGTGGAAACAAGGAAGTGTAAAGTGAAATCGTCAAATCCTGGTATTAAAGATAAAAAAGGAGGGTCCTCACAGTCCACAGAAGAGCCACAGGCTGAGATCATCACTGAGTCCCTAACATATGAAAGTCTACGTAATCTGCAAAAAGATATTGCACGACGAGGACATGAGGCTTATACAGCCTGGCTACTTCGGGTCTACGACCTTATGGGTACAAGTGTGCAACTGGATAGTGCTGAAGCAAAAAATTTGAGACCCTTGACCCAGGACTCAAGTATAAATCAAGTATTTGTAAGAGAGCAAAGGCCCCTTCCCCTTTGGGAACGACTTCTAATAAGTGTGAGAAAGAAATTTGTCCACAGAGACAGAATGCAAGAGCACAACAATAGAATGCGATGGAAGACCCTTGAGGAAAGAATCCAACAGTTGAGAGAAGTGGCAGTATTGGAAGTACTTTTTGGAAGGACCAGACAGCATGATAATGACCCCGACAAAGTTAAATGCACAGGGCACATGTTATGGAATCTGGCAACTCATAGACCATCTCAATACGCCACATTCATCGCAACAATTAATGCCGAAGATAACCAAGAGACAGTGGGTTCTGTTGCCAACAAGCTCAGAAATTATGAAAGTATGATCAGTGGCCCAATGCAAGCTCATGTCTCTGCGGTGGTGAAAGAACTCAAAGAGGAGATGAGAGAAATGAGAGAGGAGATAAGAAGGAACAGTTCCCATGTAGCACCGGTGCGAGTCACAGGCCCCAGAATCAGAGTCCAACATCCCCCAGCGAGAGAGAGAGAGTACACCCCTCGAGCTGACCTGTGGTTTTATCTGCGGAACCATGAGGAAGACATGAGAGCGTGGCATGGGAAACCTACTTCTGTCCTGGCAGCATGAGTACGTGAGCTCAAGGAGAGAAACACTAACAGAAAGAGTTCCACTAGAATGAAGGTAGCCTCAGCCTCCTATGAGCAAGCTGCCAGGTATTACGAAGGTGGGAATGCTGTGTCAGATTCCCTCGAAAAAACCTCTACCATGTATGTCCAAGAAAAGAATAATAACCAGTGCTAGAGGGGCCCTGCCTCTAGCCAGGAAAAGGCACGGAAAAATCAAGTTTTTTGGACTGTGTAGATTCGATGGCCTGGCACATCAGAGCCACAAAAATATGAAGCTTTGATAGATACTGGGTCGCAGTGTACTCTAATGCCATCGGGACATGTGGAGGCAGAACCAATTTCCATTGCCGGGGTGACAAAGGAATCACAGGAATTGACTCTAGTTGAAGCCGAAGTGAGCCTGACCGAGAAGGAGTAGCAAAAACTTCCGATTGTGACCGGCCCAGAGGCTCCATGTATTCTAGGCATAGACTTCCTCAAGAATAAATATTATAAAGACCCTAAAGGACTCAGATGAGCTTTTGGAATAGCTGCTGTAGAGACAGACAACATTAAGCAGTTGAACACCTTGCCGAAACTATCAGAGAACCCATCTGAAGTAAGACTCCTGAAGGTAGAAGAACAACAAGTACCTGTTGCCACCTCGACAGTGCACCGTCGGCAGTATCAGACAAATCAAGACGCCGTAATCCCCATCCACAAGATGATCCGTGAGCTAGAGAGCCAAGGGGTGGTCAGCAAAACCCACTCACCCTTCAACAGCCCCATCTGGCCTGTGCGCAAGTCTGATGAAAAATAGAGACTGACTGTGGACTATCGTGCATTGAATGAAGTAACTCCACCGCTGAGCGCTGCTGTGCCGGACATGCTAGAACTTCAGTACGAGCTGGAGTCCAAGGCAGCGAGGTGATATGCCACTATTGACATTGCAAATGCATTTTTCTCCATTCCTCTGGCTGCAGAATGCAGGCCTCAGTTTGCTTTCACCTGGAGGGGCGTGCAGTACACCTGGAACCGGCTGCCCCAGGGGTGAAAACACAGCCCCACCATCTGCCATAGGCTGATCCAGGCTGCACTGGAGAAGGGTGAGGCTCCAAAACATCTACAGTACATCGATGACATCATTGTGTAAAGAAAGACTGCAGCTGAAGTGTTCGAGAAAAGAGAAAAGATCATCCAAATTTTGCTGAAAGCCGAGTTTGCCATCAAGAAGAGCAAAGTCAAGAGACCTGCCAGAGAGATCCAGTTCCTGAGAGTAAAGTAGCGAGATAGACGGCAGCAGATCCCCACTGAGGTCATTGATAAGATCACAGCAATGTCTCCACCGACCAGCAAAAAGGAAACACAAGCTTTCCTAGGAGCCATAAGTTTTTGGAGAATGCACATTCCTGAGTACAGTCAAATCGTGAGCCCTCTCTACCTAGTTACCCGCAAGAAGAATGATTTCCACTGAGGCCCAGAACAGCAACAAGCCTTTGCCCAGATCAAGCAAGAAATTGCTCATGCAGTAGCCCTTAGCCCAGTCAGGACGGGACCAAATGTGAAGAATGTGCTTTATTCTGCAGCCGGGGACAATAGTTTGTCCTGAAGCCTTTGGCAGAAAATGCCAGGGGAGACCCGAGGCCGACCACTGGGATTCTGGAGTCAAAGTTACAAAGGATCTGAAGCCAACTACACTCCCACAGAGGAGATCTTGGCCGCCTATAAAAGAGTTCAAGTCGCCTCAGAAGTGATTGGCACAGAAGCACAACTCCTCTTGGCACCCCAACTACCAGTGCTGGGGTGGATGTTTAAAGGAAAGGCTCCCTCCACGCACCATGCCACCGATGCCACATAGAGCAAATGGACTGCCCTCATCACACAGCGTGCCCGTATTGGAAACCCAAATCGCCCTGAGATTTTGGAAATAATTACAAACTAGCCAGAAAAAGAAAACTTCGATCTCACGAACAAAGAAGAGCAAGAACAAGTGACACGAGCTAAAGAAGCTCCTCCGTACAACCAACTGCCAGCAGAAGAAACACACTACGCTCTTTTCACTGACGGTTCCTGTCGCATCGTGAGAATGAACCGTAAGTAGAAAGCAGCCGTATGGAGCCCCACACGACAGGTTGCAGAAGCCACTGAAAGAGAAGGGGGATCAAGTCAGCTTGCTGAACTCAAAGCTGTTCAATTAGCCCTTGACATTGCTAAAAGAAAGAAGTGGCCAAAACTCTACCTCTACACTGATTCGTGGATGGTAGCCAATGCTCTGTGGGGCTGGCTGGAAAGGTGGAAAAAAGCCAACTGGCAGCGTAAAGAAAAACCAATCTGGGCTGCTGATGAATGAAAAGACGTTGCCACTCGTGTAGAGAAGCTGCCTGTGAAAGTCCGCCATGTAAATGCCCATGTTCCCAAGAATCGGGCTGATGAAGAACACCAAAACAACAAGCAGGTAGATCAGGCTGCCAAGATAGAAGTGTCAAAAATAGATTTAGATTGGCAACACACGAAAAAGTTGTTCCTAGCCCAATGGGCCCATGATGCCTCGGGTCATCAGGGCAGAAATGCCACCTAGAAGTAGGCCCGAGACCGAGGAGTGGATTTAACCATAGACAGTATTTCTCAAGTTATCCATGACTGTGAGACATGTGCTGCAATCAAGCAAGCCAAGCGAGTGAAGCCCTTATGGTATAGTGAGCAGTAGTCCAAATATAAATATGGAGAAGCCCGGCAAATTGACTACATCACCCTTCCCCAAACCCGCCAGGGCAAGCGTTATGTGCTAACCATAGTGGAAGCCACCACTGGATAGCTAGAGACCTACCCTGTGCCTCATGCTACTGCCCGGAACACCATCCTAGGCCTAGAAAAACAAGTCCTGTGGAGACATGGCACCCCTGAGAAAATCGAGTCGGACAATGAGACTCATTTCGAGAATAGTCTTATAAGCACCTGGGCTAAAGAACATGGCATTGAATAGGTGTACCATATTCCTTATCATGCACCAGCAGCCGGGAAAGTTGAACGGTGCAATGGCCTGCTTAAAACTACCTTGAAGGCACTGGGTGGGGGAACCTTCAAAAATTAAGATATTAATTTAGCAAAAGCCACCTGGTTGGTGAACACTCGAGGTTCCACCAACCGAGCAAGTCCTGCCCAATGTGAGCCCTTGCAAAAAACAGACGGAGATAAAGTTCCAGTAGTACACATGAGAAGTATGCTAAAAAAAACTGTTTGGATTAATCCTGCCTCCAGCAAAGACAATCCCATCCGTGGGGTTGTCTTCGCTCAGAGACCAGGCTGCACCTGCTAGGTAATGCAAAAGAATGGAGAGACCCGATGCATACCTCAAGGAGACCTTGTTTTAAGGTGAACTACCCATGACAATGTGGCTGTATCCATATTTGCATATATATATGTATTTTTAACAGTTAAAACTCAATGTAATATGTTGGTATAGGAAAAAAATTCGGGGTGGATAATGTTGGGGGTTAGGTTTGTTCCTTCTTTCTCTAAAGAATTTTTTCCCCACAAGTTACCAAGGAGACCAAGTGTTAGATACTTGAGAGTACTTAACCGAAACAAAGAGGTGGACAAAGGTAGAAGGGGGAGATAACGCAAGTAAAAGACAAAGCTTGAGGCAACTGTGGGCTTTTCTTTTTCCGGCCTTCGGGGAGACGTGTGTCTGCCGCTCCTAGAAGATCTCAGCGGCCGCAAGGCATGCCGAGCGGAGCACGGCTGTTGCTGGCTGGAGGAGTTTGACTGTGGCCAAAAAAATCCAGTCCTGGGAAATCTACTATCACCAGTTCGGCCTGAATCCTGAGTTTTCCCGGCCACCCGCGGGGAGCTGGTCCAGGCCCTGCCTCTCCTTCGGTTTTCTTCGGCGCTGCTCGTCTTGCTACAGCGTGACCCTGCACTCCCTGCGCTGCCGGGACATCCTGCCCCTGCCTGCCGGGACACTCTGCCATCCCACCTACCAGCCCGGGACTTTTCCACTGTTTCAGCTTGGTGCTCTAAAGATCCTGCAGAGACACCGAAACCAAACTGCCCTGGGTCTTGTGAAACAAAGCCCTCAAAGTTCTTAGTACTGTTGTCGTTTGTCATTAATGCTGTAGTTGTTTGGTAGGGGGGGGGGGAGGTTTGGTTTTTTTTTTTTTGTGTTTGTTTGCTTTGTATTACATACTAGTAAAGAACTGCTATTCCTATTTCCCAAATCTTTGCCAAAGAGCCTCTGATTGTAATTTTACCTAGCAAATACCTGTCTTCCCAAACCAAGACATAGGGCTAGCTTGGCTGGTGGAGGTTTGGGTGTTTTGTTAGATGCAGTTTTTTAATTTTTGAAATTTTTTTTCTGTTAAGTGGTTTTAAAGTGGTTCTTAATAACTTACTGTGTAGGGGTTTTTTGTTTGTTTGTTTGTAGATGGTGTATGATAAGGGATATGGTCTATTTATTAAATGTTATTTTTCTTAGTACAAGTGTTGATCAGGTTGGTTCTGAACTGAGTTTAGTTGAATTTTTGTTTTGGTGGGCTATTATATTTTTAAAGCCTATGTTTTCTAAAGTTTACAATAGTGTAATGGGCCGTAATGCGAGGTATAGGGTAGGCTTTTAATTATTTAGTGGTGGTTTTTATTATGCTCTGTAATGTTTGTTTTGGTGAGTTTGAGGTAGTGTGATGTAATTAATCTGTTAGGATATTTTAATATTTAAAATTGGATTATTTTTTATTGTAGTATAGGGGTTTATTTATTTGCCTTGTTTGATTTCAGTGTATGTTTTATAGTTCTGGACAATTTGGGAGCTATTGTTTATGGTTAAACTGATCTTTTGGGTTTTTGAGTATATATAGGTGGTATTTTTGTTTTGATGGTTTGAGTTATTATGGGTTTATTGATTTAGGAATAATTTTCTGGTGTTGTTAATTTAAGTTTATTTGTGATATTATTATTTTTGCAGTTTGTTTGTTGTTCTAGTGTTTTATATAAAAGTTGCATTTTTGGGAACGTGGGTATTGATACAGTGCATTTTTCAGGTAGTTATTTGGGGTAGTGATATTCTTTTATTTTTTAGTAGTTAAGATTTTTTCATATTAATTAGTTTGGTTTTTTAGTTAAATTTATAGAGTTTTGGCTATTATTTATGAGATAGTGTAGGTTATTCCTTTTAGTCAGGTTTAGGGACAGTTATACAATTTTGAGTTTAGTAAGTTGGTTTGATTTATCTTTTTTACTAGTTTTTGTGATTTGTTGAGTGGGATTTTATATAGTTGTTTTTTATTTTTGATCCATTTTCATGATGTGATAAGAACTATTAGTGAAAAGAGTTAGTGTGGCTTGTTTGCTGGTAGCTTGTAGTATGGTGGAGTTTTTTAGTCTGTGCTTGTCGTGACTACAGTTGACCACATAAAACACACCATAAGCGACGCTTGGTGTTGCAACAGCAAACGAGGCTTCAGCAATCGCAACTGCTTGTGCACCAATTACTGCTCCTTTTGCCCACTTCACATTGTCTGCTGATATCCTGTTTTGTTTTCTGAAAGACAAAGAACAGTGATACCTCTGGCAAGGCTGGAGGTGTCTTTTTCTGCTGCTCCATCCCAGAGGGGTTTTCTGTATTGCTGCTGTTGGCATCGTAGTGCTCAATTGTGAGGAACATCACCTGTGTAAGCCAAATCCTAGGAAAAAACCCCAAACAAAACAACCGAGTCTGCCTTTTGTGTGAGAAATTGCATTCCAGCCAAGAAAATATCACCGGGCCCAGGGCACAGGAGGGTTCCTTCCCATTTGATGGGAAGAGTGCACAAACCAAGCACCAAACGGGCCTGGCTGGAGCCTGTTAGGGGTCAGCATTAGCAGCGGGAAGGGTGGCCAGAGGGGCTCAGGCAGGGCTTGGGCTGGGTCTGACCTGTAGTGGCCACATGTGCTTTTTCCTTGCTAAGGTGGGCAAAGGCAAATCTGACAACTGAGTGTGTGCTTGAGACTCTCACTCAGCTGTCTGAGAATCTGTCTAAAAAATGGAAGCAAGCTTAGGTTTAGTTTGGTGTACAGCACTTAAAAGTGGTCCAAAATATTCTTCAATAACTGTATCCGGAAGAAGGGCTCCACGCCAGAGTTGTTTTGTGCAAGCATTGTTCTTATAGACGGTGGTTGTTCATCTGGACTGGTTTTATTATCTCTGTTTTTTTCTGAAGTTCCCATTTATTTTGCTATATTGCTGTGGATGTTCACCCTCGTACTCTGGACAGAGGTTTGGGGATTTTTTTCTTCATTCCACAGCTATAATTTTTTTTTTTTTTTTCCCCATGGCAGTAAAATTCTCTAAAGCACTAAGCTGGCTGCAGAGTGGCATTTTCTGGGAGAGAGTAATGCTGCTTCTCCCAGCCAGCGCTGCACTGTTCTTGGTGTCTTGGTGCAGTTTTTCAGTGTATCTCTTTGCCCCAGAATCCATGGCTGTCTCTCAGGGTTCTGAAGGAGTGCTGTATTTGGATTTTTGGCTTCAGAGTGAGACGTGCAGGATCTGAACAGTGGCATCTCGGCTCTATTCTAGGAACCCTAGAAAAGCAAGCTCTTATTCATGAGGAACCACTAACTCTTGAAAGTCGAGCTGTCTTGCAAGAGGTGCTGCAAAGGGTGAGATTTAACCTCATATTATTCTTTGTTAAAATCAGCTCTGTGAAACTTTAATAGGCTTCAACAGTTTTGCAGAACAGCTGATTTCAGCTAGAGCAATTCAGTGCATTGTAACATGCACTGGTCCGCTTCATGTAATCGGTCTCTTGTGTTATGCAAGATCTTCAGCAACTTTTCCTTCAATTTGCTTGGTAATTAGCATTTTGTGTTTATCAAGCACAGCATTAGGTTCCTATTTACGTGTCAGTAATTTGATATGTTATTCCTAGTTAGTTCTGATTCACTTCACCAGATCTTGACTTAACTTTGAGTCACGTTTCTTCTGCCTGTTTTGCAAATAGACTTAATGCTTTTCCTGTAACTTTGTATTGAAATATTAATCATAAACTAATCATGATAAATCAAGTTGATTTTTTGGTCTACTAAAATCTTGTGACTACCTTGCAGGTAGGAAGAGTTGGGACCAAACAGTGTAAGGAAGTTGACTGTAGAAGCTGCAGATTGTCCAGCAAAAGCTGAGTGTGCGGCTGTGACACTTAGCAAGGCTGGAAAGAGTTCCTGTGTGGACAGTGAATGTTAGAGTCAGCTGAGCTTTCAAGGTATGAATGTAGCAAGGAAAGGATCAAATGAAAAGCATTGGTGACGTGAGATTGTATTTGAGCCCCTTCCGACGACCACACGTGCTCTTGGTTTTGTCAAATTCTGTGTGTAACCAAGTACAGTAGTTTCCCTGGTTATTTTGCAGGTAGATACAATACTCCAAGCTCTGGAGACAAGACTGACGACTATTGAGTCATTTGTGGTTGGTCTGCATGGGCAGGTCTGAGAGGAAATACGTGTTGAACGGCAGGAGAACGGCGAATGTGAAACTTGGCCCCGTAATCCTCTGGCATCTGTGGGAATGTTGCAGAGGTCATGAAAGAGCCGAAAGCCATGGGTGGTCTGTGCTGCACGGGAGCAGCACTGACCAAGGCTGTGTCCCAGCCAAGGAGATCCCCTTGTGTCCCTTGAGAGGGTACCCCAGGGGTTTTGTTCTTAATAAAGACTTCTGAGGAGTAGATCTGTAGACTTCTGGTTTAATGGAAGTATTTATTGAAATTTTTGTCTCTGAAAGCAAAGCGTTTATCTCCTGACTTCCCTGCTATTCAGTATCTACTGAACTGGGCGTGCATTTTCCTAAGCTAATGAGAAACCTCCCTGTGATTCTGTAATTTGCAAAGGAGCAGCATTAAGTTGCTTTTTCTTGTCTCCATAGCTTTAGCTTGATTTGTGTTCAAAGACAGGAATGACTCAAGAACTGTATGTGGTGACTTGTTAGTTTGGTGGGGTCTTTTTGGGCTAAAATATGATCTAAGAAAAGGCTTTTTTGCAGCATTAGATAAATGCTTTTGCATGAGGTGTTGAAGATCAGTTGTTTGACAACTTCAAAGGGAGGCAAACCAAACCAGGCTGATGGCCACACTCCTTTAAGCAAGGCTTGGTATATATTTGAGCAATTATTTCAGCAGGTTTTTTGATGTGAATGCAGCTATTTTGGGTGAGTTTGCTTTTCTGTGCATCCAACTAATTGTCAGTGTTTCTCCTACCGATCGAGTGTTCCACCTAGTGTTTTTCAATAAAAGCAAGCAGTTGTATTAAGCAAGAATAATCTCAAAAAGGTTTCTGGGTTGTTTGTTTTTTTTGTTTTGTTTTGTTTTTGTTTTGTTACCCAACACTACTTAGCTTTACTACTGTGAGTTTTAAAGTCTTCTCCAAAAACTTGGAATGAATTTGCCCATTCTGCCTCACTGGTAGGCACTGTATCTCTTAGGCCAGTGAAGATGGAGGTGAGAAGCTTTTCTGTTTTGATGTAGTGCTCCAATTCAGTCCATAGTGATGGTCTCAGATCCTTTTTTGGTCAGGTAACTAAAACATTTTGTTATTGACTTACCTGCAAGCCAGAGGAGCTTACATTACTTGAGTGTAATTTGTGAGGCAGTTTCTGCTCTAACAAGTTTTTGAATGCTGCTCAACAGCAACAGACCTCATTCTGGATGTTTCAAGGTGAGAGAGGAGATGGTCACATCCCAGGAGCCTGATTTTGGAATGCTTTATGGATTTGGCGAAGTAGCTTTTATTCTGGGGTTTCCATAGTCTGCCCATGGCAGGTCCAGCCTGTGCTTGAACTTGGTGCCCTCAGTCCACAGGGAAACGGGCCTTTGGGGAAGTTCTTCCAGCTCTACCTAATGCTTTATGAATGATGATGATTTTGTGCAAGTAGGCGGTTCATTCTGACCCATTTTCTTTTCTCTCCTTGCAGACTGTACCTGCTGAAAGGCTGAGGTGGGACCAGGATCTGCAAAATCTCTGACTCTCCGTGTCTTCCTGAGGCTGAAGCCATGTTTATTGGCAACGATGACATAGTGGAAGATGCTAAAGATTGAAAACTTTGGCTTTTTCCCCCTGAATCCCTAGACATTGTCTGCAGCTGTGGCCTGTATATGTCTTAAAAGAGTTTCCGGGCTTAAAAAGGTTTTTACATTCTGCAGTAGTTATCTATAACTCAATTTAAAAAGAATCATGCTATATCAATGTGGTGTTAATTACTCTGAGTTGGTTAATTAAAGCAAATCACTGATAAGGGGTTTGAGCAACCCTGGGATGGCCCTTGGAGCTGGCAGCTCTTATTTAATTTCTCTTTATTCCTTTAATGTCTTTCAATTACTTCTTAAGCAATTACTGCAATTAGGATATACAATAAGGACAACAGTATTTCTGCCCTGCTGGATTGGGAAATTCAAGCCCAGTTCCTTGGAGAGATTGAGGGGATGGGGAGCTGAGCCTCAGGCGTGGTTTTGACAGTGGGAATTTGGTGAGGAAGAAAAGAGAAATTCCTCGAGAAAGTGGTTAATGCCAGTTCTGCTGGTTTTGGCTGCTCCTACCCCAAAAAAACCCCATCCTGTTTAAACGGGACTTGGAGAAGCAGCAGGATGTGCCGAGGGACCTGTGCTGGGACCCCCCAAACCCTGGTCAGGGATGCTGGGAAACGCCAGCTTCACAGGAACACTACAGAGGGGCTGTGCTGGGACCTCTCAAATTGCAGTCAGAGATACTGGGTACTGCTGTACCTTTGGGACACTACTGAGAGGCTCCACTGCCTGAGCCAGAGAGTTCTCCCATTATTTTCTGTCATGCTTAGAATCTGGCACGTCATTATTGCCCCACAAGCTGAAAATCCCATCTGATCAGTTGGAGTCACAGACGATCACACAGAAGCCAGTCTGGGAGAGGAAGTGAGCTGTTGCATAAATTTATTTTTCCCAATGCGTCTTGAATTTATACCACAATCTCTCATCTCTCCTCAGACCCCATATCCTTGAGTTTTGAGTTTTCTCATAAAGAATTTTCTCCCTACGCTGGACAACAATTCCTAGGCACCGCGGGGAGCGGTGGGGTTTGGGGGGTCCTGGTACCAGCACGGGTGTTGCCTGCACCCTGGCCCGTTCCAGACAGCACAAAGAAATCGCCACCGCCGTCCTCTCGTGCCCAGAGCTCCGGCAGGACCCCAGCGCAGCACCGGCTGCAGGCGGAGCAGGAGAGGCTCGTGCCGTCCGCAGTGATCCTGATCCCTGGCTCTGAGACCCACAGCCCGCCCACAGCGGGAGAGGCGGCACCGCTCGGAAGGTCGTACAGCCGCCGAGAACACTAGGTGAGGCCAACAGATGCTTTCTCGCTTCCCAGGCTAAGAGAAGCACTTTCCGTGCTGGAAAGAGCTTCTCTGCAGCAAATGCTGCTTGTTTACTTTAGGACAGAAGGTGCTCCTAGAACAGAAGAACAAAAGACTAGAACAAAACTCCTATACGTTCATTGACTTTCCAGAGCCCTGTTGATTTGCCCAAGCAATCCCCTGCTTAATGGAAACATGCATCTCCCTACTGCCCTTGTATCAAGGGTCGGCAGGGGAGAAGATCCCACTTCAGGCTCCCACAACCCATCTCCAGGTTTCTCTCTAAGCCCTCCCGGTGTAGCAATGTGTCTGAATAACTTGGGCCATTTCCTGTATCAGCCAAACTGTTTGTAGTGAAGATGACACCTGCAGTCTTCTTTTCCAGAGTTCGCAGGAATTCATCAAGGCTACAGGAACAACAACAGCTCTAAAAATAAGAGCCTAGGAAAGCCTCTCCAAGAAATGCAAAACTCAGATAGGAGACACATAGCACGGTGATGGACACTTAACCAATTAAGTGCCCTGAAAGATGTGTGCGTGCGTTCCTGCCTTCCTGCCTGCCCGCCTGATGGAGAAATAACTTAGCCGACCGAGAGAGACACCTGTACCCATGAAGAGTAGTGCTAGAAACTGGAACTGTAGCTTTATGTACACAAGAAAGTAGCAGCTGTTAGAAGCATGTTGTTTCCTTAATTTCAGCAGCCCATTTTCCCCCTGTATCCCTGTGGCTACCTGCTCCCACTGCAGAACAGAACCAGCACCCAGCCAGCAGCTCCTCAGTCCTGGCAGGTCAGCGGCACTTCCAGGAGCACACCAGGCTGGCAGCAAACTGCCCAAAGGGCACTCAGCCCTAGACCCTTCAAACCCTCCAAAGTAGCTTGGCCAGGGGGCAGGGTCAGCACCAAAGACACAGACACCAACCTCAGGAGCTCAGGGTCTTTGGCGACAGCTCAGAGCAGCCAAGAACCTCCCAAGGAGAAGCTCAGCAATGCTCCCCAGCACTGCTACCCAAGGTGACCTACAGGGACTGAGATCCAGCACCAGGGACCCTGAGCCTTACCCCCAGCAGCTGGGAATCCCCTGTCACAACCCAGCCCTGGAGAGCCCCCCCCAGAACTGGCAATTCCCGCGGGTGCGTCCGCCCGCAGGCCAAGAGGCTCTGGCTGTGCCGGGACAGGGCCCAGGTCGGGCAAATGCTGCAATAAACAGGCGCACACAACTCCCACGGTGGGAACAGCTGGGCTCAGCCTCCTCCGGCGTCGCACCAAAGCCGGGCCAGGGCTTCAGGAGCAATGCAGGAGCTGCCTTTGGCCCCGCTCCTCCCAACAAGGCCACAGGACTCATCTCAGGGCCCTGTCCGGCCTCTGAACACAGAAAGGTCAAGCCATGTTTCACTAATGAGCACGGACCTAGCCCAGAACACTAATGATCCTGGCTACCGCACTGCCGACAGGATACAAACACAACATCTGGGGTTGAAGGCTCACCCAGAGGTTCAGCTTTGCCTCAAGACTCTGCTTCAGGCCCTCAGGCCCTTCAGGAAGTCCCAAGCTGCTTGAACCTCTGCGCAAAGCCTGCTCCCATCTCCTGTGGAACCTCACAGATCAGGCAGCACTTCCTCGGCCCACTCCTGAGGCTATTTAGCCTGCCAGCAAAGAGCAGGGGCTGACCTGGGAATGACAGAAGCAGGGAGGGGAAAGGACCCTTTTGCTTCCATCCAGAAAGCCAAAGGCCGTCAAAAAACCCCTCTGGTGAAACACCTGAGCAGCACCAGGAGATGAAAGGCCTGGCACTCCTGACTCCCAGAGCTCCCAGGCCTGCCTTGCCCCTCACCTTCAGCCCCCGTCTTGGACAGCAAGGCAATCCCAGGGACAGAAATCCAGGCTCCTGCTGCTCCTGGACGGAGGCACCCAACAGCTCTGTGCTGACTGAACATGGCAGCAAAATCAGGATGCTGCTCTTCCTTGGGCAAAACTCCAGCCACTAAAAAGCTGGAATGCAGGACAACCCTGCCTCTCCACGGGGCACTTGGATCCAGCCCTACTGACACATGGACATTTGAGACAGGAATCCATAACCCTCCGTGAAATCACATCACAGCCTCCAGGTGTTTTCCTGTTGGTGTCCTCACTTACCTGGCATAGGCTTCTTCCAAGGCTTTTGCAGACACTTTGCCTCTAGCCCAAAAAGATTAACATCGCCTTCTTTCCAGCTTTCAAGAAGTCACAGCAAAGTCATCCTGGTCCCATGTTCCACATCAGATTCTCCCTGTAAAAAGAAAGATATTTTTTCTGTTCAGATCCTTTCTCAAGCTATCAAGAAAACCAGGATCCCACATGCACTCCCAGAAATTCTCTCAACACCATTTGCTGCTTCTGTCTCTGCCAGGGCACCAACAAGTCCTGGGACACTTCTTGTTCCCTGCTGGCCAGTGACCATGAGCGATAAAAGAAGGCACCAGTATTGCTGCTAATTTTACAGCCACAGGCTTTGAACTTTCCACAAGTTAAAAGCAGAAGCAGGACCACTCCTCATCGGGCTCGAGTTCTCGGTTCCTGGCCCAGGAGACGCGCCGGCCGCAGCTGCTCGAGCTTCTCTACCACTGCAGAGCACACCGAACACGGCAGGCGCACGGCAGGTGACGAACAAGCGACTTCTCCAATCCCGGCCCGGAGAGGCGTGGCCCGCCGCTCCTCGAGCTCCTCCGCCTCTGCACAGCACTGCACGCACGGCAGGAGCACCGGAAGTGACAAAAGAGCGAGGTCACGCTTCCCGGCCCGGGAGACGCGTGTCTGCCGCTCCTCGAGGATCTCAGCCGCCGCAAAGCACGCCGAGCAGGTAAGCGCACTGCAGATAATGAATAAGTGAAATCTTGCTTCCCAGCCCCCGAAAATGCACTTTCGGTGCTGGAGGAGCTTCTCTGCTTCTGGAGAGCAGGGAAACCGCGCCAAGCCGCTGTTTCGCAGCCAGCCTGCAGCATACCGCCGGAGAGAGCACTAGGCGCGGCCAAACGGCGTTTTTCTCGCTTCCCAGGCTAGGAGAAGCACTTTCCGTGCTGCAAACAGCTTCTCTGCTTGTGGAGAGCTCGGAAACCACGCCTAGCCGCTGTTCGCAGCCAGCCTGCGGCGTGCCGCCGTAGAAAGCACTAGGCGCTGCCAAAAGCCGCTTTCTCGCTTCCCAGGCTAGGAGAAGCACCTTCCGTGCTGCAAACAGCTTCTCTGCTTGTGGAGAGCTCGGAAACCACGCCTAGCCGCTGTTCGCAGCCAGCCTGCGGCGTGCCGCCGTAGAAAGCACTAGGCGCTGCCAAAAGCCGCTTTCTCGCTTCCCAGGCTAGGAGAAGCACCTTCCGTGCTGCAAACAGCTTCTCTGCTTGTGGAGAGCTCGGAAACCGCGCCTAGCCGCTGTTCGCAGCCAGCCTGCAGCGTACAGCCTCCGAGAGCACTAGCCGCGGCCAAAAGGCGCTTTCTCGCTTCCCAGGCTAAGAGAAGCACTTTCCGTGCTGCAAACAGCTTCTCAGCTTCTGAAGAGCTCAGAAACCGCGGCGAGCCGCTGCTCGCAGCCAGCCTGCAGCGTGCAGCCTCTGAGAGCAGTAGGCGCGGCCAAAAGGCGCTGTCTCGCTTCCCAGGCTAAGAGAAGCGTTTTCCGTGCTGCAAACAGCTTCTCTGCTTGTGGAGAACTCAGAAACCGCGCCGAGAGGCTACTCGCAGCCAGCCTGCAGCGTGCAGCCTCCGACAGCACTATGCGCGGCCAAAAGACGCTTTCTCGCTTCCCAGGCTAAGAGAAGCACTTTCCGTGCTGCAAACAGCTTCTCTGCTTGTGGAGTGCTCGAAACCGCGCCTAGCCGCTGTTCGCGGCCAGCCTGCCGCGTACCGCTGGAGAAAGCACTAGGCGTGGCCAAAAGGCGCTTTCTCACTTCCCAGGCTAGGAGAAGCACTTTCCGTGCTGCAAACAGCTTCTCTGCCTGTGGAGAGCTCGGAAACAGCGTTTAACGCTGTTCCAAGCCTGCCTGCAAGCGAACCGCCGGAGAGTGCACTGGGCGCGGCCAAACGGCGTTTTCTCGCTTCCCAGGCTAGGAGAAGCGCTTTCCGTGCTGCAAACAGCTTCTCTGCCTGTGGAGAGCTCGGAAACAGCGTTTGACGCTGTTCCAAGCCTGCCTGCAAGCGAACCGGCGGAGAGTGCACTGGGCGCGGCCAAACGGCGTTTTCTCGCTTCCCAGGCTAGGAGAAGCACTTTCCGTGCTGCAAACAGCTTCTCTGCCTGTGGAGAGCTCGGAAACAGCGTTTAACGCTGTTCCAAGCCTGCCTGCGAGCGAACCGGCGGAGAGTGCACTGGGCGCGGCCAAACGGCGTTTTCTCGCTTCCCAGGCTAGGAGAAGCACTTTCCGTGCTGCAAACAGCTTCTCTGCCTGTGGAGAGCTCGGAAACAGCGTTTAACGCTGTTCCAAGCCTGCCTGCAAGCGAACCGCCGGAGAGTGCACTGGGCGCGGCCAAACGGCGTTTTCTCGCTTCCCAGGCTAGGAGAAGCACTTTCCGTGCTGCAAACAGCTTCTCTGCCTGTGGAGAGCTCGGAAACAGCGTTTAACGCTGTTCCAAGCCTGCCTGCAAGCGAACCGCCGGAGAGTGCACTGGGCGCGGCCAAACGGCGTTTTCTCGCTTCCCAGGCTAGGAGAAGCACTTTCCGTGCTGCAAACAGCTTCTCTGCCTGTGGAGAGCTCGGAAACAGCGTTTAACGCTGTTCCAAGCCTGCCTGCAAGCGAACCGCCGGAGAGTGCACTGGGCGCGGCCAAACGGCGTTTTCTCGCTTCCCAGGCTAGGAGAAGCACTTTCCGTGCTGCAAACAGCTTCTCTGCCTGTGGAGAGCTCGGAAACAGCGTTTAACGCTGTTCCAAGCCTGCCTGCGAGCGAACCGGCGGAGAGTGCACTGGGCGCGGCCAAACGGCGTTTTCTCGCTTCCCAGGCTAGGAGAAGCACTTTCCGTGCTGCAAACAGCTTCTCTGCCTGTGGAGAGCTCGGAAACAGCGTTTAACGCTGTTCCAAGCCTGCCTGCAAGCGAACCGCCGGAGAGTGCACTGGGCGCGGCCAAACGGCGTTTTCCTCGCTTCCCCAGGCTAGGAGAAGCACTTTCCGTGCTGCAAACAGCTTCTCTGCCTGTGGAGAGCTCGGAAACAGCGTTTAACGCTGTTCCAAGCCTGCCTGCAAGCGAACCGCCGGAGAGTGCACTGGGCGCGGCCAAACGGCGTTTTCTCGCTTCCCAGGCTAGGAGAAGCACTTTCCGTGCTGCAAACAGCTTCTCTGCCTGTGGAGAGCTCGGAAACAGCGTTTAACGCTGTTCCAAGCCTGCCTGCAAGCGAACCGCTGGAGAGTGCACTGGGCGCGGCCAAACGGCGTTTTCTCGCTTCCCAGGCTAGGAGAAGCACTTTCCGTGCTGCAAACAGCTTCTCTGCCTGTGGAGAGCTCGGAAACAGCGTTTAACGCTGTTCCAAGCCTGCCTGCGAGCGAACCGGCGGAGAGTGCACTGGGCGCGGCCAAACGGCGTTTTCTCGCTTCCCAGGCTAGGAGAAGCACTTTCCGTGCTGCAAACAGCTTCTCTGCCTGTGGAGAGCTCGGAAACAGCGTTTAACGCTGTTCCAAGCCTGCCTGCAAGCGAACCGCCGGAGAGTGCACTGGGCGCGGCCAAACGGCGTTTTCTCGCTTCCCAGGCTAGGAGAAGCACTTTCCGTGCTGCAAACAGCTTCTCTGCCTGTGGAGAGCTCGGAAACAGCGTTTGACGCTGTTCCAAGCCTGCCTGCAAGCGAACCGCCGGAGAGTGCACTGGGCGCGGCCAAACGGCGTTTTCTCGCTTCCCAGGCTAGGAGAAGCACTTTCCGTGCTGCAAACAGCTTCTCTGCCTGTGGAGAGCTCGGAAACAGCGTTTAACGCTGTTCCAAGCCTGCCTGCGAGCGAACCGCCGGAGAGTGCACTGGGCGCGGCCAAACGGCGTTTTCTCGCTTCCCAGGCTAGGAGAAGCACTTTCCGTGCTGCAAACAGCTTCTCTGCCTGTGGAGAGCTCGGAAACAGCGTTTAACGCTGTTCCAAGCCTGCCTGCAAGCGAACCGCCGGAGAGTGCACTGGGCGCGGCCAAACGGCGTTTTCTCGCTTCCCAGGCTAGGAGAAGCACTTTCCGTGCTGCAAACAGCTTCTCTGCCTGTGGAGAGCTCGGAAACAGCGTTTAACGCTGTTCCAAGCCTGCCTGCAAGCGAACCGCCGGAGAGTGCACTGGGCGCGGCCAAACGGCGTTTTCTCGCTTCCCAGGCTAGGAGAAGCACTTTCCGTGCTGCAAACAGCTTCTCTGCCTGTGGAGAGCTCGGAAACAGCGTTTAACGCTGTTCCAAGCCTGCCTGCAAGCGAACCGCCGGAGAGTGCACTGGGCGCGGCCAAACGGCGTTTTCTCGCTTCCCAGGCTAGGAGAAGCACTTTCCGTGCTGCAAACAGCTTCTCTGCCTGTGGAGAGCTCGGAAACAGCGTTTAACGCTGTTCCAAGCCTGCCTGCGAGCGAACCGGCGGAGAGTGCACTGGGCGCGGCCAAACGGCGTTTTCTCGCTTCCCAGGCTAGGAGAAGCACTTTCCGTGCTGCAAACAGCTTCTCTGCCTGTGGAGAGCTCGGAAACAGCGTTTAACGCTGTTCCAAGCCTGCCTGCAAGCGAACCGCCGGAGAGTGCACTGGGCGCGGCCAAACGGCGTTTTCTCGCTTCCCAGGCTAGGAGAAGCACTTTCCGTGCTGCAAACAGCTTCTCTGCCTGTGGAGAGCTCGGAAACAGCGTTTAACGCTGTTCCAAGCCTGCCTGCAAGCGAACCGCCGGAGAGTGCACTGGGCGCGGCCAAACGGCGTTTTCTCGCTTCCCAGGCTAGGAGAAGCACTTTCCGTGCTGCAAACAGCTTCTCTGCCTGTGGAGAGCTCGGAAACAGCGTTTAACGCTGTTCCAAGCCTGCCTGCAAGCGAACCGCTGGAGAGTGCACTGGGCGCGGCCAAACGGCGTTTTCTCGCTTCCCAGGCTAGGAGAAGCACTTTCCGTGCTGCAAACAGCTTCTCTGCCTGTGGAGAGCTCGGAAACAGCGTTTAACGCTGTTCCAAGCCTGCCTGCGAGCGAACCGGCGGAGAGTGCACTGGGCGCGGCCAAACGGCGTTTTCTCGCTTCCCAGGCTAGGAGAAGCACTTTCCGTGCTGCAAACAGCTTCTCTGCCTGTGGAGAGCTCGGAAACAGCGTTTAACGCTGTTCCAAGCCTGCCTGCAAGCGAACCGCCGGAGAGTGCACTGGGCGCGGCCAAACGGCGTTTTCTCGCTTCCCAGGCTAGGAGAAGCACTTTCCGTGCTGCAAACAGCTTCTCTGCCTGTGGAGAGCTCGGAAACAGCGTTTGACGCTGTTCCAAGCCTGCCTGCAAGCGAACCGCCGGAGAGTGCACTGGGCGCGGCCAAACGGCGTTTTCTCGCTTCCCAGGCTAGGAGAAGCACTTTCCGTGCTGCAAACAGCTTCTCTGCCTGTGGAGAGCTCGGAAACAGCGTTTAACGCTGTTCCAAGCCTGCCTGCGAGCGAACCGCCGGAGAGTGCACTGGGCGCGGCCAAACGGCGTTTTCTCGCTTCCCAGGCTAGGAGAAGCACTTTCCGTGCTGCAAACAGCTTCTCTGCCTGTGGAGAGCTCGGAAACAGCGTTTAACGCTGTTCCAAGCCTGCCTGCAAGCGAACCGCCGGAGAGTGCACTGGGCGCGGCCAAACGGCGTTTTCTCGCTTCCCAGGCTAGGAGAAGCACTTTCCGTGCTGCAAACAGCTTCTCTGCCTGTGGAGAGCTCGGAAACAGCGTTTAACGCTGTTCCAAGCCTGCCTGCAAGCGAACCGCCGGAGAGTGCACTGGGCGCGGCCAAACGGCGTTTTCTCGCTTCCCAGGCTAGGAGAAGCACTTTCCGTGCTGCAAACAGCTTCTCTGCCTGTGGAGAGCTCGGAAACAGCGTTTAACGCTGTTCCAAGCCTGCTTGCGAGCGAACCGCCGGAGAGTGCACTGGGCGCGGCCAAACGGCGTTTTCTCGCTTCCCAGGCTAGGAGAAGCACTTTCCGTGCTGCAAACAGCTTCTCTGCCTGTGGAGAGCTCGGAAACAGCGTTTAACGCTGTTCCAAGCCTGCCTGCAAGCGAACCGCCGGAGAGTGCACTGGGCGCGGCCAAACGGCGTTTTCTCGCTTCCCAGGCTAGGAGAAGCACTTTCCGTGCTGCAAACAGCTTCTCTGCCTGTGGAGAGCTCGGAAACAGCGTTTAACGCTGTTCCAAGCCTGCCTGCAAGCGAACCGCCGGAGAGTGCACTGGGCGCGGCCAAACGGCGTTTTCTCGCTTCCCAGGCTAGGAGAAGCACTTTCCGTGCTGCAAACAGCTTCTCTGCCTGTGGAGAGCTCGGAAACAGCGTTTAACGCTGTTCCAAGCCTGCCTGCAAGCGAACGCCGGAGAGTGCACTGGGCGCGGCCAAACGGCGTTTTCTCGCTTCCCAGGCTAGGAGAAGCACTTTCCCTGCTGCAAACAGCTTCTCTGCCTGTGGAGAGCTCGGAAACAGCGTTTAACGCTGTTCCAAGCCTGCCTGCAAGCGAACCGCCGGAGAGTGCACTGGGCGCGGCCAAACGGCGTTTTCTCGCTTCCCAGGCTAGGAGAAGCACTTTCCGTGCTGCAAACAGCTTCTCTGCCTGTGGAGAGCTCGGAAACAGCGTTTAACGCTGTTCCAAGCCTGCCTGCGAGCGAACCGGCGGAGAGTGCACTGGGCGCGGCCAAACGGCGTTTTCTCGCTTCCCAGGCTAGGAGAAGCACTTTCCGTGCTGCAAACAGCTTCTCTGCCTGTGGAGAGCTCGGAAACAGCGTTTAACGCTGTTCCAAGCCTGCCTGCGAGCGAACCGGCGGAGAGTGCACTAGGCGCGGCCAAACGGCGTTTTCTCGCTTCCCAGGCTAGGAGAAGCACTTTCCGTGCTGCAAACAGCTTCTCTGCCTGTGGAGAGCTCGGAAACAGCGTTTAACGCTGTTCCAAGCCTGCCTGCAAGCGAACCGCCGGAGAGTGCACTAGGCGGGGCCAAACGGCGTTTTCTCGCTTCCCAGGCTAGGAGAAGCACTTTCCGTGCTGCAAACAGCTTCTCTGCCTGTGGAGAGCTCGGAAACAGCGTTTAACGCTGTTCCAAGCCTGCCTGCAAGCGAACCGCCGGAGAGTGCACTGGGCGCGGCCAAACGGCGTTTTCTCGCTTCCCAGGCTAGGAGAAGCACTTTCCGTGCTGCAAACAGCTTCTCTGCCTGTGGAGAGCTCGGAAACAGCGTTTAACGCTGTTCCAAGCCTGCCTGCAAGCGAACCGCCGGAGAGTGCACTAGGCGCGGCCAAACGGCGTTTTCTCGCTTCCTAGGCTAGGAGAAGCACTTTCCGTGCTGCAAACAGCTTCTCTGCCTGTGGAGAGCTCGGAAACAGCGTTTAACGCTGTTCCAAGCCTGCCTGCAAGCGAACCGCCGGAGAGGGCACTGGGCGCGGCCAAACGGCGTTTTCTCGCTTCCCAGGCTAGGAGAAGCACTTGCCGTGCTGCAAACAGCTTCTCTGCCTGTGGAGAGCTCGGAAACAGCGTTTAACGCTGTTCCAAGCCTGCCTGCGAGCGAACCGCCGGAGAGTGCACTAAGCGCGGCCAAACGGCGTTTTCTCGCTTCCCAGGCTAGGAGAAGCACTTTCCGTGCTGCAAACAGCTTCTCTGCCTGTGGAGAGCTCGGAAACAGCGTTTAACGCTGTTCCAAGCCTGCCTGCAAGCGAACCGCCGGAGAGTGCACTAGACGCGGCCAAACGGCGTTTTTTCGCTTCCCAGGCTAGGAGAAGCACTTTCCGTGCTGCAAACAGCTTCTCTGCCTGTGGAGAGCTCGGAAACAGCGTTTAACGCTGTTCCAAGCCTGCCTGCAAGCGAACCGCCGGAGAGTGCACTGGGCGCGGCCAAACGGCGTTTTCTCGCTTCCCAGGCTAGGAGAAACACTTTCCGTGCTGCAAACAGCTTCTCTGCCTGTGGAGAGCTCGGAAACAGCGTTTAACGCTGTTCCAAGCCTGCCTGCAAGCGAACCGCCGGAGAGTGCACTGGGCGCGGCCAAACGGCGTTTTCTCGCTTCCCAGGCTAGGAGAAGCACTTTCCGTGCTGCAAACAGCTTCTCTGCCTGTGGAGAGCTCGGAAACAGCGTTTAACGCTGTTCCAAGCCTGCCTGCAAGCGAACCGCCGGAGAGTGCACTGGGCGCGGCCAAACGGCGTTTTCTCGCTTCCCAGGCTAGGAGAAGCACTTTCCGTGCTGCAAACAGCTTCTCTGCCTGTGGAGAGCTCGGAAACAGCGTTTAACGCTGATCCAAGCCTGCCTGCGAGCGAACCGGCGGAGAGTGCACTAGACGCGGCCAAACGGCGTTTTCTCGCTTCCCAGGCTAGGAGAAGCACTTTCCGTGCTGCAAACAGCTTCTCTGCCTGTGGAGAGCTCGGAAACAGCGTTTAACGCTGTTCCAAGCCTGCCTGCGAGCGAACCGCCGGAGAGTGCACTAGGCGCGGCCAAACGGCGTTTTCTCGCTTCCCAGGCTAGGAGAAGCACTTTCCGTGCTGCAAACAGCTTCTCTGCCTGTGGAGAGCTCGGAAACAGCGTTTAACGCTGTTCCAAGCCTGCCTGCGAGCGAACCACCGGAGAGTGCACTGGGCGCGGCCAAACGGCGTTTTCTCGCTTCCCAGGCTAGGAGAAGCACTTTCCGTGCTGCAAACAGCTTCTCTGCCTGTGGACAGCTCGGAAACAGCGTTTAACGCTGTTCCAAGCCTGCCTGCAAGCGAACCGCCGGAGAGTGCACTGGGCGCGGCCAAACGGCGTTTTCTCGCTTCCCAGGCTAGGAGAAGCACTTTCCGTGCTGCAGCTTCTCTGCCTGTGGAGAGCTCGGAAACAGCGTTTAACGCAGTTCCAAGCCTGCCTGCAAGCGAACCGCCGGAGAGTGCACTGGGCGCGGCCAAACGGCGTTTTCTCGCTTCCCAGGCTAGGAGAAGCACTTTCCGTGCTGCAAACAGCTTCTCTGCCTGTGGAGAGCTCGGAAACAGCGTTTAACGCTGTTCCAAGCCTGCCTGCAAGCGAACCGCCCGAGAGTGCACGAGGCGCGGCCAAACGGCGTTATCTCGCTTCCCAGGCTAGGAGAAGCACTTTCCGTGCTGCAAACAGCTTCTCTGCCTGTGGAGAGCTCGGAAACAGCGTTTAACGCTGTTCCAAGCCTGCCTGCAAGCGAACCGCCGGAGAGTGCACTGGGCGCGGCCAAACGGCGTTTTCTCGCTTCCCAGGCTAGGAGAAGCACTTTCCGTGCTGCAAACAGCTTCTCTGCCTGTGGAGAGCTCAGAAACAGCGTTTAACGCTGTTCCAAGCCTGCCTGCGAGCGAACCGGCGGAGAGTGCACTAGGCGCGGCCAAACGGCGTTTTCTCGCTTCCCAGGCTAGGAGAAGCACTTTCCGTGCTGCAAACAGCTTCTCTGCCTGTGGAGAGCTCGGAAACAGCGTTTAACGCTGTTCCAAGCCTGCCTGCAAGCGAACCGCCGGAGAGTGCACTAGGCGGGGCCAAACGGCGTTTTCTCGCTTCCCAGGCTAGGAGAAGCACTTTCCGTGCTGCAAACAGCTTCTCTGCCTGTGGAGAGCTCGGAAACAGCGTTTAACGCTGTTCCAAGCCTGCCTGCAAGCGAACCGGCGGAGAGTGCACTGGGCGCGGCCAAACGGCGTTTTCTCGCTTCCCAGGCTAGGAGAAGCACTTTCCGTGCTGCAAACAGCTTCTCTGCCTGTGGAGAGCTCGGAAACAGCGTTTAACGCTGTTCCAAGCCTGCCTGCAAGCGAACCGCGGAGAGTGCACTAGGCGCGGCCAAACGGCGTTTTCTCGCTTCCCAGGCTAGGAGAAGCACTTTCCGTGCTGCAAACAGCTTCTCTGCCTGTGGAGAGCTCGGAAACAGCGTTTAACGCTGTTCCAAGCCTGCCTGCAAGCGAACCGCCGGAGAGTGCACTAGACGCGGCCAAACGGCGTTTTCTCGCTTCCCAGGCCTAGGAGAAGCGTTTTCCGTGCTGCAAACAGCTTCTCTGCCTGTGGAGAGCTCGGAAACAGCGTTTAACGCTGTTCCAAGCCTGCCTGCAAGCGAACCGCCGGAGAGTGCACTAGGCGCGGCCAAACGGCGTTTTCTCGCTTCCCAGGCTAGGAGAAGCACTTTCCGTGCTGCAAACAGCTTCTCTGCCTGTGGAGAGCTCGGAAACAGCGTTTAACGTTGTTCCAAGCCTGCCTGCAAGCGAACCGCCGGAGAGTGCACTGGGCGCGGCCAAACGGCGTTTTCTCGCTTCCCAGGCTAGGAGAAGCACTTTCCGTGCTGCAAACAGCTTCTCTGCCTGTGGAGAGCTCGGAAACAGCGTTTAACGCAGTTCCAAGCCTGCCTGCAAGCGAACCGGCGGAGAGTGCACTAGACGCGGCCAAACGGCGTTTTCTCGCTTCCCAGGCTAGGAGAAGCACTTTCCGTGCTGCAAACAGCTTCTCTGCCTGTGGAGAGCTCGGAAACAGCGTTTAACGCTGTTCCAAGCCTGCCTGCAAGCGAACCGCCGGAGAGTGCACTGGGCGCGGCCAAACGGCGTTTTCTCGCTTCCCAGGCTAGGAGAAGCACTTTCCGTGCTGCAAA